>NC_056727.1:116428904-116586404 GCF_019279795.1 Protopterus annectens | reverse complement strand
CTGGGTAGGATCCAGTATCTGTAGGTCCCCAATATCTTTATTTATGAGGTCCATGATGATCCTTTCCATAGCTTTGCAGACCAAGCTAGTCAGGCTTATGGGGCGATAGTTTCCAGGATCCGTTGAGGCACCACCTTTATGGAGAGGGACCACTGTTGCTGTACGCCACTCTTTGGGTACATATCCTGTAGTAAAGGCTGAGATTGAACAGTAGTTTTATGTTTGGGTTTAGTTCTTCTTGGAGTTCATGTAGGACGCAGCCCAGGACACCGTCTGGTCCCACTGATGCTGTGTTTTTTGCTTTGGAGAGGGCAGCTCTTACCTGAGCATCTGAGATGTCAGGGGGGCAGCACTCTGCTGGGATAGATATTTGCCCTTTTGGTGGGGAAGGGGGGGGAGAAGTTTGCGCTGAACCTATCAGCTAGGATGTTGGCAATGTCTGTGGGTTTGGTGTATTTTTTGTCATTTTGGACCAATTCTGAGCATATCTGGGAATTCCCACCCAGGTTCCTAACATAACTAAAGAAAACCTTGTGATTATCCTTAGTGTCCTGTGCAATTTTTCTCTCGAAGCTGGCCTTAGACGATTTTATGAGTGCCCGTAGTTTTTTGCTAACACTGATCAGAGATGCCTTCCCTTTTTGGGATTTTGCACTATCATTTAGTAGCTTCCTCCTTCTATTGTATAGTTTATTTATGGCTGGGGTCCACCAGACAGGATGTCTGCCTTTGGAGGACTGGGTCTTGGTTTTATTTGGGATTGCATGATCCATGCATTCCTGAAGGTGTTCATAGAATGCATTTATAAAAGATTCTGCAGTCTGGGCCGTATTTTCCACAGGCCCGGGGGCTTTGAAGGATTCCACCTCGGTTTTTAGTTGTGTGAAATTTGCTTTAGAGAAGTTTTTCACTGTGGTTTTTCTGGGCAGGGGCTGGGGTCGGGATGTGAATATCTAGTGAGATTAGTTTATGGTCTGATCTTACCAGTGAGGGATACACTTCTGGTCTGGAGCATAGAGTCCCCATGTTGGTGATGATCAGGTCCAGTATGTTTTCCCCTCTTGTGGGAGTGGCAACAAGTTGTTCCATAGCATTTGAGTTTATAAATTCTAGGAACCTTCGGGCCAAGGTGTTGGAGCTAGAGCAATGCTCCCAGTCTATGTTAGGGTAGTTGACGTCGCCCAATATAATGGTGTTTGGAGAGACCTTCATATTTTCCAGTGTTCTCAGGAAGGCCGAGTGGGGTTCCTGGGTTTGGGAGGGTGGTCTGTAGCAGGCTATAAACTGGAAGGCAGTTTTACCCACTGTTAGTTGCACATGGATAGTCTCTGATGCTTTATGCTGTGCCACCAACCTGGAGGTGTGGGTATCTTTGACGAATATTGATACTCCCCCTCCTTTTGTGGTTCCGTCCAAGTTTTGGGGCCGAAAAACATGGTATGAGGTATAACCTGGTAGGGCTGGGGTGCTCTCGGGAGCCTTGAACTAGGTTTCTGTTACTGCACAGATATCGATGTTTTCCATGCTAAGGAGAGTTTCGAGGCATATCTTGAGGTTTAGACTTCTGGCGTTGAGTAGCATTACTCTTAGTTTCTTATCCCTTGTGATACCTATGGAGGTGGGTTTGTCTTTTGAGCCTTGCCTAAAAAAGGCACTATGGGGGTGGCAAGAGCCTTTGCCAATATCCAAAAGCCCAGGGGTGACAGGTGCAAGCCGTCCCTAGCGAAGCATTGTGGCTTGTCGAGCATGTCATCCCAGGCAGACCGGCATTGGATCCCCTTTGAATGACACCAATACTTAAGCCAATTGTTGAAATTGATCATCTTGTCTTCATATTGTGGCATAATTCTTGGTGAGGGTAAGATGCTACTCAAGGTCAGGGTCATACCGGCCTGGGCTACATGCTCAGAGAGCTCCTCTATGTCTCTTTTCATGTAGTCCAGGGAGGTATGTCTCAGGTCATTCACACCAGCATGGACAATGACTGAGTCATATTTGTACTTGCCTTGGAGTGACCTGAGTGCTTGTGTTATGTGGCGGATCCTAGCGCCCAACAGGCAGCTCACCGTGACCTTCTCCTTGTTCAGCCTGGTGAGCGGGATGTCAGTGTGCCTGACGATAGAGTCACCTATTACAAGTGTATCAGGTGTGTTGTTTAGCCTTAAGGGCTGTGACTGTTCGGCACACTGGCTTTATGAGCTATGTGTTGCATGTGTTTTGTTTTGGGGTAGCGGTTGCTTGGGTGTCTGCTTTGGAGGTCTCTGCTGCTTAGGCAGATTTTTATTTAGAGCCTTCAAGTATGTTTTTGTGTGTTTATGTGTTTGCTTTGCTGTCGTGGTAGGTCTATGTGAGACTGGAATTGTAGTGAGTGTGGTTTCCTTCTCCTCCTGACTGGTTACGCCAGTACTGAGTTGAGAGAGCTTAGCCTCCCGTTTGGCGATATGGTTGCATCTCTCACATGTGTTGGAATTTGTTGGGAGGAGGAGAGGGTTGTCTGTGTACATGAGGCAGTTGTAACATTGTCTCAAGATTCCCAGATTCACCAGCTGGACCAGAGAGGAGATTGACAACTGACCTTTGGACATGCTAGAATAGTATTGGGAATTCCTTTATAATAGAAAAAAAGGGCCAATGGGGAACAAAGTACTCAAGGGGAGTTTGTGAGGGTGTAGTGCTTTTAATTTTTTAGTGCTGACTTATATAATTGCTTTAGTGAGCAAGTGACAGGCTTTAGAGTGGGAATATGGTGTTTATTATGAGAACTAGATCAGTTCTAAGGGAAAAAGTGAAGAGCAGACTTTGTGGAGCCGAGAATGGTTTAAACCCAATTAAGCGGAGCTGCCAAAGCCGCGCTAAAGCGGGTTTTATACAGGGGGACTTGAAAGAGCTAGAAATTGGCCCAAAACGGCCAATAGACTACCAGATTTTTGTGCTGGGAACACTCCTCCAGGGATAGATAGGCTGCTCCAAGCTCCCCACTGCCACTGGTGAACAAAGAAGCCTCCCTTTATTCAAGAAAGGAAATGGGCAACACAGGAACTTTCCAAAAGTCCAGAATACAGCAAAGCCTGTATTTGGACTACTCTAGGTCAGGAAAGATGGGAAACAAGGATAATTTTTTTGTTTCTTTTTTGCAACAAACAGCAGGAAAGTGCAATAAATATGTAACACCGGCTAGCGCACTTGAGTGTGGAGCCTCAACAGGTAAATGCAACAAACAGGGCAAACTTTAAAAGTGCAGGTGCAAAAACAACTTTAAACAGTTTAAAACAGTTCAAGAAGCAGAAATACTTGCAGTTTAGCTAGATCGGACAGTCGCCCAGGTGGTAGCATGAAAAAAAACACTTATCAGGTTAGCAGTCGCTCTTTTAGCCTCTCTGCTGCTAGCACCACTCTGCAGGACCACGAGGAGCTTGGCTGAGTAGTAACAAGCGCACAAACCGCGCCAAAGCGGGTTTTATACAGGGGGACTTGAAAGAGCTAGAAACTGGCCCAAAACAGCCAATAGACTACCAGATTCTTGTGCTGGGAACACTCCTCCAGGGATAGATAGGCTGCTCTAAGCTCCCCACTGCCTCTGGTGAACAAAGACGCCTCCCTTTATCCAAGAAGAAATGGGCAACACAGAAACTTTCCAAAAGTCCAGAATACAGCAAAGCCTGTATTTGGACTACTCTAGGTCAGGAAAGATGGGAAACAAGGATAATTTTTTTTTTTTTTTTTTTGCAACAAACAGCAGAAAAATGCAATAAATATGTAACACAGGCTAGCGCACTTGAGTGTGTAGCCTCAACAGGTAAATGCAACAAACAGGACAAACTTTTAATTACAAGCACAAAGGCACGCTAAAGCTGGCTTTAAAGCAGGGGGTTAGAAAGAGATAGGAAATGGCCCCAAACGGCCAATAAGCTACAGGTCACTGGGCTGGAACCACTCCTCAAGGGACAGATAGGCTGCTCAGAGCTCCCCACTCTCACTGGTGAACAAAGAATCTTCCTCCTATCCAAATAAGGATATGGACAACACAGGAACTATAAAACACAAACCAAATGTTCGCAGGGCAAGGCAATGGTAGGGAAACCAAGTACTCCAAAAATATACGATATACTCCAAAAAATGAAAGAATCTCAAGTCTCCAAAATTGTAAAAAACAGGTTTATTCGAATAAGATGCGGTGAGCACTTTCACTGAGATAGCTTCATCAGACCGTATTACAAAACATTCAAAAAAACAATTAGTTTAAATATGTAAAAAGGCGCCAAAAGGATAAATTTCCTTAAAGAAACATACTACATAAAGGCTGCCTTGCATGGTGTGTGATTGTTAAAAAGTAATGACATGTGCTAAAATAATCAACAACTTATTTAAAAATTCTAAGTCTCCTGGACTTTAATGGTGGACATGGGGGGATAAACTTCCTTAAGGAGACATACTACATATAAACTATCTAGCATAATATATAAAATAAAATAATGACATACACTAAAATAGTCAACAACTTACTTAAAAATTCTAAGTCTCCTGGACTTTAACAATGGACGTAGGGGGACCCTGCCATTGAGTCCAGGGGGTAAATCAGCACTAAACTTAATAATCCAATTGATCTCACAATTCTCCGTATAGTTTTCAATGTCCCCCCTTCTAAATGTCCTGAAAATCTGCTCAAGAATCCTAAATCTAAACTCATGGTCAGGTCCACATTCGATGGTGTGTTTAGCAAGGGCATTGAAGGAATGGCCTTTCCTGATGTGATACATGTGTTCACGTATCCTGTCCCTCAATAGGCGGTTGGTTTTGCCTATATAATATGCTTGACAGGAGGTGCAGGATGCTAAATACACAACGTCCTTGGACATGCAACTACCTTTAACTCGAATGGTGTAATTTCCAGTCCCATGGGGAGGTCTGAAGACTGGATCAACAAGGATGTAGGAGCAAAAATTGCATCTAAGGCAGGGTTCCATGCAGGGTCCCTCTATACACCTGTCATATGAAGAAGGTTTGGGATAGCATAATAATTGCTTAATATTCTTCTTGTTACGGTAGACAAATTTAGGTTTGTCCCCTGTCAATTCCTTGACAACGGGGTCAACTGACAAAACATGCCAATGTTTGAAAATGACATCTTTAATGGCACCAACATCTTTGGTGTAATATATAGGGAACAATACATCATTATTTTGTGCAGAACATGCACTGGGTTGTTGTGTCACAGTATGAATAACACGAGCCCTAACAGCTCCTTCAGAGAAATAGGGCATGGCTCTGTTGTTTCTCAATGTGGTAATCCCCTCCATACCCTTGCTGACGTCTAAAGCACTATAACCTCGTTCCCTGAACCTCTTATCCAGGTCTTCCAGGCCTATGATAAAGTCAGAGTCTCGTGGAATGTACCTGGACGTCCGCATGGACTGTCCACGGACAACATTATTGTATACATATCCAGGGTGCATACTGGACCGGTGCAACAGGCTATTCCTGTGACTAGATTTCCTATATAGTCCAGTGTTGACAATTCCTCCTGGTAATTTCTCCACATATACGTCCAAAAAAGGAATGCTGACATAAGACCATTCCATCGTAAAACTAAGAAACCATATGGAATCATTAATCGATCTAAAGAATTCACTCAATTGTGCTGGTGTACCTCTCCAAACTAAAAACAGGTCGTCCACAAAACGCCTGTAGAAAGGTACATATGATTTAAATAACTCATTCCTAAAAAGGTGTAATACTCCCATTCAGCCATTACTAGGTTGGCGTAGCTATTGGCACATGATGTGCCCATAGCTACGCCATCCCGCTGCAAATAAAATCTATCCTGAAAGCAGAACACGTTCGAATCCAAAACCTTCCTCAATAAGGATATAACTAGCTCAATATTGAAAGGAGAATCCAACCTCTTGAGATGGGTGTCTATCATGTCCAGTCCCTCTGCATTGGGAATAACAGTAAACAGCGACTGGACATCCATCGTTACCCAAAGCAATTCATCCGTCTGCGTACAAGTACTCACAAACTCATAAAAATCCAATAGAAATTGTTTGGTATCTCTAAGAATAAACAAACTTGCTTCAACCACAGGTCTCAATAGAGTCTCAACAAAAATTGAGAGGGGTTCAGTCGACCAACCTCTACCCGCAACTATCGGCCTCATAGGAGGTACGACCGGGTCTTTGTGGATTTTGGGAAGCCCTTGAATAGTAGGTACTAATGGATGTGCAACATACAAAAAGTTGTAAAGTTCTTGATTAATGACACTATTGTCAAGTAAGGTATAAAGTACAGATCTAACCCTGTCAATAATGACATCTACTCTTGCCTCAGTGATCGATTTATAGAATCTATCATTCATCAACATGTCTGTCATGTCTGTGTTGTATCTATCTGAGTCAAAAACAACTATCCCTCCCCCTTTATCGGCAGGGCGTATTGTGATGTCACGGTTATTGCGTAAGGTATCTAGGGCTGTCCTCTGCTCAAAACTCAAATTATGTCTACATCTATTATATAGGGTCTGTCTGCCACTCATGCAATAAAGTTCATCCTCAACCAGTTTGCTGTAAGCTGCAACCAATGGATGAAGGGGTGGGACAAATGTACTGGGTTTCCTAAGTACACCAGTGGTTGACATGCAGTTGGACTGTTTGAAAAAAAATCCTTAATGAGAGATTCCTAACAAATAACTTAAAATCTTTCAGGGTTTCCTCTAGTCTGCTACACCTACTGGGAATGAATGTTAGGCCCTTGGAGAGTACCTGAAGCTCAAAATCACTCAGAGTGTGGCTAGACAAATTAAAAACTAACTCTGTTTCTTTCTCTCCCACATCTTCTTGATACTCCGGTTGGAGGAGGTGTCCGGGGATAGCTTCCTCTTGTGACGTCCCCTGCTGTTGGACCTGGTCCTCTCCTCTCTCGTGTATGTTTTGATGGGAAAAGGGAGTTTATCAATAAGCTGAGAGGAACCCACTGAGGAAGTGGCAGTCTGTCGCTCACTGATGTTAGTAGAAACGCACTCCCTCCCAGCCCCTGAAAAAACAGTTTTCCTACGGACAACAGGATCAAGGGCTGGAGTACAATCCCCCTCTTTAGCAATGGAATTCATAACAACTTTGTCATTATCAACAACAGCATCATCAGCACTAGGGCCGGTATTGGAAATCACACTCATCCTTGTTGATCCAGTCTTCAGACCTCCCCATGGGACTGGAAATTACACCATTCGAGTTAAAGGTAGTTGCATGTCCAAGGACGTTGTGTATTTAGCATCCTGCACCTCCTGTCAAGCATATTATATAGGCAAAACCAACCGCCTATTGAGGGACAGGATACGTGAACACATGTATCACATCAGGAAAGGCCATTCCTTCAATGCCCTACTATTCAAGGGCTTCCCAAAATCCACAAAGACCCGGTCGTACCTCCTATGAGGCCGATAGTTGCGGGTAGAGGTTGGTCGACTGAACCCCTCTCAATTTTTGTTGAGACTCTATTGAGACCTGTGGTTGAAGCAAATTTGTTTATTCTTAGAGATACCAAACAATTTCTATTGGATTTTTATGAGTTTGTGAGTACTTGTACGCAGACGGATGAATTGCTTTGGGTAACGATGGATGTCCAGTCGCTGTTTACTGTTATTCCCAATGCAGAGGGACTGGACATGATAGACACCCATCTCAAGAGGTTGGATTCTCCTTTCAATATTGAGCTAGTTATATCCTTATTGAGGAAGGTTTTGGATTCGAACATGTTCTGCTTTCAGGATAGATTTTATTTGCAGCGGGATGGCGTAGCTATGGGCACATCATGTGCCAATAGCTACGCCAACCTAGTAATGGCTGAATGGGAGTATGTACACCTTTTTAGGAATGAGTTATTTAAATCATATGTACCTTTCTACAGGCGTTTTGTGGACGACCTGTTTTTAGTTTGGAGAGGTACACCAGCACAATTGAGTGAATTCTTTAGATCGATTAATGATTCCATATGGTTTCTTAGTTTTACGATGGAATGGTCTTATGTCAGCATTCCTTTTTTGGACGTATATGTGGAGAAATTACCAGGAGGAATTGTCAACACTGGACTATATAGGAAATCTAGTCACAGGAATAGCCTGTTGCACCGGTCCAGTATGCACCCTGGATATGTATACAATAATGTTGTCCGTGGACAGTCCATGCGGACGTCCAGGTACATTCCACGAGACTCTGACTTTATCATAGGCCTGGAAGACCTGGATAAGAGGTTCAGGGAACGAGGTTATAGTGCTTTAGACGTCAGCAAGGGTATGGAGGGGATTACCACATTGAGAAACAACAGAGCCATGCCCTATTTCTCTGAAGGAGCTGTTAGGGCTCGTGCTAATCATACTGTGACACAACAACCCAGTGCATGTTTTGCACAAAATAATGATGTATTGTTCCCTATATATTACACCAAAGATGTTGGTGCCATTAAAGATGTCATTTTCAAACATTGGCATGTTTTGTCAGTTGACCCCGTTGTCAAGGAATTGACAGGGGACAAACCTAAATTTGTCTACCGTAACAAGAAGAATATTAAGCAATTATTATGCTATCCCAAACCTTCTTCATATGACAGGTGTATAGAGGGACCCGACATGGAACCCTGCCTTAGATGCAATTTCTGCTCCTACATCCTTGTTGATCCAGTCTTCAGACCTCCCCATGGGACTGGAAATTACACCATTCGAGTTAAAGGTAGTTGCATGTCCAAGGACGTTGTGTATTTAGCATCCTGCACCTCCTGTCAAGCATATTATATAGGCAAAACCAACCGCCTATTCAGGGACAGGATACGTGAACACATGTATCACATCAGGAAAGGCCATTCCTTCAATGCCCTTGCTAAACACACCATCGAATGTGGACCTGACCATGAGTTTAGATTTAGGATTCTTGAGCAGATTTTCAGGACATTTAGAAGGGGGGACATTGAAAACTATACGGAGAATTGTGAGATCAATTGGATTATTAAGTTTAGTGCTGATTTACCCCCTGGACTCAATGGCAGGGTCCCCCTACGTCCATTGTTAAAGTCCAGGAGACTTAGAATTTTTAAGTAAGTTGTTGACTATTTTAGTGTATGTCATTATTTTATTTTAAATATCATGCTAGATAGTTTATATGTAGTATGTCTCCCCAAGGAACTTTATCCCCCTATGTTCATCATTAAAGTCCAGGAGACTTAGAATTTTTAATAAGTTGTTGATCATTTTAGTACATGTTATTACTTTTCAACAATCACATACTATGCAAGGCAGCCTTTATGCAGTATGTTCCTTTAAGGAAATTTATCCTTTTGGCGCCTTTTTACATATTTAAACTAATTGTTTTTTGAATGTTTTGTAATACGGTCTGATGAAGCTATCTCAGTGAAAGCGCTCACCGCATCTTATTCGAATAAACCTGTTTTTTACAATTTTGGAGACTTGAGACTCTTTCATTTTTTGGAGTATATCGTATATTTTTGGAGTACTTGGTTTCCCTACCATTGCCTTGCTCTGCGAACATTTGGTTTGTGTTTTAATCTTCTATTGCTGTTCATTGCAGAGCATTCACTCCGTGTGGATTGTTTGTTATTGGGGAACACAGGAACTATGACACAGCCCAGAGATCAGCAATACCTGAAGACTGGACTATTCTAAAACAAGGATTTTTTTTTTTTTTTTTTTTTTACAAAGTAGCAGAAATTAGGTACAGAAACACAGTAAATGCTTTAATTCGGCTAGCGGACTTGAGTGTGTAGCTTACCAGTTAAACTTAGCAAAAACAAACTTTAAAAGTGCAAAAAAACTCAGAAATACAGGCAGGAATGCAATAAAACAACTTTGCAGAGCTTATTTAGTTAAAGAAACAAACAGAGAAGTCTATATATACAGAAAAACACACAAACACTTCAGATGCAGTGCAACCTAGAGCACTTGAGTTGTAGCAATATTAAGGCAATTACAGTTATAATAAATGCTCTGAAATATACTCTATATTTCCAAAATGTTTGAGAAGCACAGTCAGAACTCAAGGAGGTTCAGGCAAAAAAAAAAATGGCAGGATGTGTTACAGCCAATAAGATCTAACATGTCACTACAGAAAAGGGCCATTATCCAGTTAAAAGTCATTGGTCACTGTCAAGATCTTTTCAGGCAAATCACGGAATCACAGGGAAAACAGACAACGCCTATACAATATAAGGACATGTCCCTAGTCAATGTGCTACAAACTTACTATCCTTCATTACTGACTGCTATCAAGACTAACAGGAAAACAAAGGAGATGGTAAAGTGCAAAATGCCTAAACAGTCTATCCACCAAAACAACAGACTATATGGGCTGAAACTATCACTGAGAGAAAGGGGAGTCTTTGCTCATCTCTTTCTTGTTTCATGGCACACCTGTCAGGTAATGTGCACAACTAACCCAAAAGTATCATCAGGAAACCCTTGGATTTGGATAGTTACCCAATGCCTTTTCATGTCAATAGGTTTTTAAGCCATCTTAATACCGTGCTGGGAGTGGGAGGAACGATTAAATTTTTTAGCATTTTCATGTTCAAATAACATATTTACACTCCTAGAAGCACATATTAAGAAGATTTAGCTGAAATGGATATCTACTTTAAGCAGGAATGACTAACAGGATACATTTAAATACTGTTAGGAAAATATCCCTCAAAGAGATTAGCTACATAAGGATAAACCACAAGTATGAGAATAGCAAAAGCTCTAATGAAAGCTGATAAGAAGGCTCAAATTAACAGTCAAAAAAGAGGGAGGAAAGTAAATCATAAAAGATCATTTTTATGCATAATTAACACCTGCAATGTGCTAAAATGTGGTGCTACAAGAAAATCCTTCGAGAAATATATCTTCTCTTAAGAGCATCTAAAGATATGAACAGATGACAGAGAAACCTATTCTAAGAAACTCTAAAGCCTTGGCACTATGGTAGCAGTACTTTTCAGGCCATCTACCCATCACCAACAATCCATCACTGTTAGACTTACTCTGATTCAATCTACTAAAGGACCATTTATTATCAGCCATTTACCTGATTAAAATGCAAGATAAGGCTAAATACATCAGTAACAAAACATGACTAGGCAAAATTAGGAATGTCCAGTGCTTACATACCTGGTTATTGAGGAATGCTTCTGCCTGTTTTGTATCTCGGAGAAACAGCTGATATGCATGTGACTGTGACAGGAGGCTTTGTCTGTTCTCCCACATCTTGTGTAGCTCATTCCATCCAGTATCCAAAGCCTGAAGTCGCTGGCGTAGAAACATATACTGTGCATCTGTCTGACCCTGTGTTACCATTTCACCCATGTCACGCATCTTCTGGTAGTCCTCTTCATAGTTATTGATTTCATTCTTGATGTTTTCGTGCTGTGTCAGCAATTTCTCAGCCTCAGCAAGAGTGTTTGGCATATCCTCCGAGGCAATAGCAGTCTGGGTCCTAGACAACCAAGACTGAAAGTCATCTAAATCACGTAGGAACTGCTGGAGCTTGCTAGCCTCACCAAGAGATTCTTCACGGTTTTTGAGTGTAGTTTTCATTTCCTCCCAGACATCATCAATTTCTGTTAAGCGACCCTGGACTGCTTGGGCCTGATCAGGGTGCTCTTCTGCAAGTTTTTCTGATTCTTTCTGCAGGTCATCGAGTTTTGCTTCAATGGCTGCCAAATCCCGCTCCATACCTGTTAGCTTCCTCTGCAGGGCCATGACTCCTGCCAGATCATTGCCCAGTTCCTGTGTACTTTCAATAACTTTGGTCTTCTCTCTGATCCAGGACTTTGTTTCATTGCATTCAAGGTGGTAGTTCTGAATGCTAAGGGCACTGGTGAGGGCATCTTTCTTTCGGTCCACCAGCTCTCGAAACTGGCTCCACCTGAAATAGAGGGAAACAGATTAACAGTCTGGAAAGTTTTACACTTTACAAGTACAAATCAGACACAAAAACAGTCAGACAGCAAGCTACACACAGGAATAAACAAGGTTTCCTAGTCATCAGACATACCCAGTTGAAAAAATGAAGCACTTCACAGATTTTTTTTCTTAAAAAATACAGTCAGGCCCTACCTTCCACAAACATACAGTATACATTCTCATTGTCATAGACCATAACACTTGTCCTTTAGTCTGTAAAGTAACTTCATCATCATCACAGGTTATCTGTGCAGTGTGACACTATTTTATTTATTTTTTTTATTTAACATTTGTTTACCGGGAAAGTCCGACTAGGCTCCACAGAGCCTGTTTTCAGCGGAGGCCCAGGGAAAAATGCTCCAGAAGCATGTCTTTAGAATGTGGGAGGAAACCGGAGTACGGAGGAAACCCACGAAAATGCAGGGAGAACATGCAAACTCCGCACAGAAGGCACACCAGCCGAGAATCGAATGGGAGAACCTCTTGCTGTGAGGCAACAACGTTAACCGCTGCACCACTGCGTCGCCCCTAAACTATACTATAATATACTATAGTATAATATAGTACACTAGTATATAGTATAGTTCTTTGTACTAGAGAACATGTAACTGCAAAGCATCAGTGTTGATTTAGTCTGTTGCCTTTTAATTTTTGGTTAATCCTGACACTCAGTCTTGTTATATACAGAATATTACATAGTGTCAGAATAAATCTTTTTTGTGAAACTTTCATCTGTCTGCCCATTCAACATCTATGTTATATTCAGTCAGTTATTCTAAAGAATGTTTATGTTTCTGAATAACACTATTTGAAGTAGCACTTATCAAATGTATTAAGTTTTGACATGAAAACACATCAAAAATAAAATTAAAAACTGCTGTCTTACAGCATTTCACCAGAAAATGTTACTTTTAAATGGTTTTAAAGTTTTATGTTATCAACTTCATATTTTAATATACAATAGCAAAACAAGTACAGTTTTGTACCTACCATAAATGTAGATGTTCGAAGATCCACATTGCTGCAGTCCTTACACTTGGGTAGTCCGCTGTCCTCGGTCGGCCCGAATATCAAAGTATAAGGCTGACGTCGGTCAAGGCGCATTAGACTGACATCAGGACGTCAGGGTACAAATGCGCATGACCGACGTCATATCCTCAGTCTTTTCTTGCCCCAGATGTCAGAAGACCCTAAAAAGAAAGGTCAAAACCAAAAGACAGCAAACAACCAACCAACCACCCTTGCACTAATAATATGTACAATATATACAATAAACACAATATTTACAGTCCAACCCACACAACCGCCTCTAACTACAGAGGGGAAGGAGGGAGGGTAAATTGGACTGCAGCAATGTGGATCTTCGAACATCTACATTTATGGTAGGTACAAAACTGTACTATGTTCTTCATCTCACATTGCTGCAGTCCTTACACTTGGGTAGAATCCCAAAGCAGAGGTAAGGGAGGATGGCAAAACTATAAAGAAGCAGGAGCTGCCAAAATGCCCTGTAAAATAGCAGTGGCAAAACCAGCCCTAGATTTAGAGTAAAGTGGAAGGTGATAATGCTTAGAGAAAGTATGCACTGAACTCCAAGTAGCTGCCTCCAAAATATCTTTAGTTGCCACCCCTTAAAAAGCTGTCGAAGTGGCAGTAGCCCTAGTGGAATGAGGCCTAATCCCAGCTGGAATCTCCTTGCCATGATGGGAATAACAGAAAGCAATGCAAAACCCAATCCACTTAGAAATAGTTTGTTTTGACACAGGCTTACCCTGAGAACTCAAAGCAAAAGAAACAAATAACTGCTGAGACTGCCTGAACCCTTTAGTTCTGCTCAAATAATATCGCAACTGCCTGCGTACATCTAAAGTGTGCAAAATCTTTTCCCCTTTATTTTGGGGATTTGCATAAAAAGTAGGCAAATGAATAGTTTGGTTTAAAGCCACACTAGAAACCACTTTAGGCATAAAGGAAGGATTAGTACGTAAAGATACCCTATCCTTATGGAAAATTAAGAAAGGCTCAACTGCCATAAGGGCCTGCAATTCAGAAATCCTTCTTGCAGAGGTAATGGCCAACAAAAAAGCAGTCTTCCATGATAAATATTTCAACTCGGTAGTAGCTGCAGGCTCAAAAGGTTGTAGAGTGAGTTTCTCCAACACAAAATTGAGATCCCAAGCAGGAGTAGGAGCTCTACGTGGGGGTCTTATATTCTTTGCCCCTCTAAGAAATTGCTTGAACAAAGGATGAGAAAACAATGGTGGGTCACAGTCATAGTGAGCCGAAATTGCTGCAGCATGAACCTTAGTAGAAGAGAAGGACAAACCTTTGTCCAGTAACTCCGTAAGATATTGAAGAGCCACACTTAAATTAGGCTCAGAAACATCAAAATCCTTTGCTGCACTCCAAAATAAAAATCTCTTCCATTTATCTGCGTACACTTTCCTTGTACTAGGCCTTCTACCTTCCAAAATAACATTCAAAACTTGCTGTGGAAGTTGAGACCCTCTATGGTTCAAAACAGAATATGCCAGGCTGTTAGGTGAAGAGAGTGAAGCTTGACATTGAGTAAATGACTGTTCTCCTGAGACAACAGGTGTGGAATCGAAGGCAAAGGCCATGGAGGCTCCCGTACCAGACTTCTCAGTAATGGGTACCAGTGCTGTCGAGGCCAATCTGGAGCTATTAAAATCATCTTTGGCTTGTCCTGTCTGACCTTTAGAAGTACCTTTGGGAGGAGAGGCAGAGGTGGAAAGGCATACACATGAAGATTGCTCCAATTGAAAGGAAGAGCATCCACTTTCCAAGCTGTGGGATGAAACCTTTTCGCAAAACTTTGGCAGCTGGTGGTTTAGTGGAGAAGCGAACAGATCTATGTCTGGAGTTCCCCATGACACTGTCAATTTCTGAAATACATGAGGATCCAATTTCCACTCGTGGGGATCCATAATTCGACTGCTCAACACATCTGCTGAGGAGTTCTGTGCTCGGCAGAAACCTTGCCTGAAGATTTAGCTGTAAACTGAGAGCAGTCTCCCACAAAATCATTGCTTGCCTGCATAGAGGATAAGAATGTGTTCCCCTTGCTTGTTGATGTACCACATGACAGTTGTGTTGTCTGTTAGAATCAACACCTGCCCTGGAAGAAGTAAATCCTTGAAAGCTATTAATGCAAACTGGACTGCTAACATCTCCTTCAAGTTGATATGTAGATGTTGTAGTCTGGCAGGCCACTTGTCTTGTATCCACTTTCCATTTAGATGAGCTCCCCAAGCTTTGTCTGAGGCATCTGTCGTTAGAATCTGACTCGCCTCTGGCCGGGTCACAGAGAGTCCCTTGTTTAGGTGACATTCCTGAGCCCACCACAAAAACTCCTTTTGAATGCAAGGTATTATCTGAATGACAGTGTCCAGATCCTGGCAGTGCTGTGTCCATACATTTTTGAGATACCATTGTAACTTCCTCATATGCAGTTTGGCATTGGGAAGCACCAGAATACAAGATGCCATGAACCCCAAGGCTTGAAGGACTGTCCTTGCAGTCAGCCTGGACTGATGAGACAATTGAAGAAAGTAAAGGGAAGGATTCTTTTGTTTGTCCGGGGTCAAAAAGGCCATCTGGGATGCTGTATTCAGTCTTACACCCAGAAAGCACATGTCCTGAGAGGGTACTAGACTGGACTTTATTTCGTTCACAGAATACCCCAGGCATCTTAGCACTGCTATCACATATTCCAAATGATGAAGAAGCTCGTCCCTTCCTTGAGCCAGAATCAGGCAATCGTCCAAATAAGGATAGATCTGTATTCCTTTTAGCCTGAAGAAAGCTATCACTGGAGCCAGAACTTTCGTGAACACTCTGGGTGCAGTAGATAAGACAAAGGGCAATGCAGAGAACTGATAATGAGAAGTCCCAGCCCGAAAACGCAGATACTTCCTGCAACTCAGGCTGATAGGAACATGAAGGTAAGCCTCCTTGAGATCCAAAGTTACCATCCAATGATCTTTGCCCAGCAGAGGTAAAAGCTGTTGTAACGTCAACATTTTGAACTTGGGAATGTCCAGATAAGTGTTGAGGATAGATAAATCCAAAATTGGTCTCCACGTGTTCCCCTTCTTTGGTACTAGGAACAGGCGAGAATAAAATCCTAGGCCCACTTCTGGCATAGGGACCGGCTGTATGGCCCCTATTTGAAGTAGCAGAGAAATTTGTTTGTGAGCCTCTATTCTTTGCTGAGGAGGAACGTCTGGCATGCCTTTGAAAGGAGGCAAGGTATGGAAATAAAACCTGTAACCTTGGTGTATGATATCCAATACCCATCTGTCCTGGGTAATTAAACTCCAATTTTCCTTGAAAAGTGCCAACCTTCCTCCCAAAGGTGCTGCCAGACGAGAAGGCTCTGGCAGCTGAAAAGGTAGGTCATTGGGTCTGTTTACGAAAGGACTGACCCCTGCCCTCACCGAAGACTGTGCAGGTGAACTCCCTGTTCTAGGCCTGAAAGAGCCCTGAGCTCTGCCCCTACCACGTCTAGATCTACCCCTAGACTGGGAATCATAAGAAGGATACGTCCACCCCTTGGTAGGCCAATTTCTACTAAACTTGGAGGCTGAACCTGCAAAAATCTTTAACAGTCTGCATAGACTTAGCCTTGTCTTCCATTTTCTTTAAGACTGCCTCAACAGGTGAACCAAACAACACATCAGATTGTAAAGGAGCATCTAAAATCCTTGTCTTAACATGGTCAGATAAATTCTGATCCCTCAGCCAGGCGTGCCTGCGAAGAACTGACCCAGTGGCAGCCACCCTAGACGAGGCCTGTACAGCATCAAAACCACATTGCAAAGAATGCTTACCCACCTGTTCAGAAACATGTACTAAATCTTGTAACTCTTTACACTCAATACCTTCCGCCAGAGCATCTACCTTAGACTTCAATTGAGAAAGTAGATAGTTTTGGTATTTCAACATGTGAAACTGGCAATTCAAAGCCCTCATAGCTAGGTGGAAGAAGTATAAACTTTCTTTCCCCATCTATCCAAAGCCCTGGCCTCTTTATCTGGAGGAACCGGATTTTTAACAACAGAAGCCTTAACACCCTTAGGCCCCTGACTAACAGTTTCTGGGTCCGCCCTAGGACTCCTAAAAAGATACTTATGAGCTTCAGGCACCCTGTAATACCTATCCGGTTTAACAGGAGCAGGAGGCAAAGAATCAGGATTAAGAGAAGCCTCTGCAAACACATCTTCCACAACATCCAGAACAGGAGGTATAGCCAAAGGCCTATGCTGGGGTAAAACAAAAATTCCTAAGCCTTTTCCTGGAATCAGAGAAGTCCTGACCTTCCCACTTAAAATGCTCCCTCATGGAATGAAGAGTCTCTGAAAAGAAAAATCCTCAGGAGGAGAAGCAGAAGGAGTAGAATCATCCACATCAGAATCAGAATAAGGAGAATACTCCTGCAAGTCTTCAGCCAAGACTCTGAAACATCCGAAGCCTGCTCAAAACTCCCCAACTCAGGTTCCACCCTAGGTCTCTTATCAGGAGGGGCAAAGAACCTCTAATCAAAGTAATCAAATCTTCTGCCATTTTAAGCATATGCTTCTTGGGCACAGATCCTGAAGAACTAGGAGTGACACCAACTGAAGCTAAACCTGGCCTGCCTCTGGGAGAAGCCTTGGAAACAGAAGGAGAGGGCCTAACCCCCCTAGGAAGGGAAGGGAGTACAGTAACCTGAGAAGCCCCTTCAGCCTGACCTGCCTCCTGAGAGGCCACATCCTGCAATAACAAAGTCTCCCCCTGGGACTCCAGAGAAACCTCCGGCGGAACCCCCGGCTCCACCGACACCTCTAAAGAACCGGCGTCCGCACGGACGGCTCTTCTGCCTGGGCTTAGCTGCTTTATCCTTGCGCTTCTTGAAGAAGCGGACGCCGGAGCATCCGACGGCATATTATAATTGCACCGCTCAAGACTAACCTGGCACAATCTAACCTTCTCTTAATAGTGCGCTTATTGAATCTAGCACAAAAGCGTCACCCAACAACGTCGTGCTCAGGCCCTAAACAAGGAATACACAAAGTATGACAATCTCTATGCGGTATCTGTTTCCCACAAGAAATACAGTTATTCACTTTTTCTGACATCCGGTAAACCACTGAGGCAAGAAAATACTAAAATATTCCCCAACGGGGTACTTAGCCAACTTTGACTCGGTCTGAAACTCCGAATTCGAAAAATTTCAGAATGCCGAACGGCACTTGCAACGCTGCTTCTGCATCGGACCATGCGGCAAAAAAGACTGAGGATATGACGTCGGTCATGCGCATTTGTACCCTGACTTCCTGATGTCAGTCTAATGCGCCTTGACCGACGTCAGCCTTATACTTTGATATTCGGGCCGACCGAGGACAGCGGACTACCCAAGTGTAAGGACTGCAGCAATGTGAGATGAAGAACATACATAATTTCATTATTATTAACAATCCTACTCCTCCATCAAATAATTTTTTGAACAAATCTAATCTTCTCCTGAACCCAAACAAAGCAAAAATGTTGCTTTCCATCCCAAAACAATACTCTGATTAAGAAAATACCTTTACTATATCATCTACACAAAACATGACTTGAGGTTGTCACACATTAAATTACTAGGGGTCATCGTATATGATAATCTAAAATATAACACAAATTTGACCTACACATACAAAATATTCCTCTACAAAGCATCTCCCTACATCACCTTGCAATGTAGAAAAAACACTGCCCTTCCACATCTACTGTCAAATTTCTCCTATACCTCTCCTTTACTAAAATGTCAACTCTTCCCTTTTAACAAAACTGCAATAATGTTGTAACAAAATAACATTTGCAATCCATCTTCCAAGGAAAAAACATTATTGCCTAGCACTTAAACTAAATTGGATGGTATTCTCCAATAAGAAAAGCATCCAAGCAACTTAAACTGGCCCAAGGTATACCTCATCAACCAAACTATCCAGCACTGAAGACAGTAATACTAAGGTACTCCTCTCATCTAGGTCTATCAGGTCTAATGACACATATCTTGCCCAAGTCCGTAGATCAAAAATGAATACAGTGAAGCAATGTATTCCTCATACATATTCAAATGCCAGAATACTCTCCCACAAGACCCAAGACAAATCATAAATTCACACCAAACCTTAGGGCCCACCTCTAGAATTCCAAGCTTTGTTCCTGTCACTCTCTTCTTGGCTAAACGTTAATACTAGTCCATCCATCTCTCCACTACCTGCATTGCCTTTGTAGTCTTAGGTTCATAGGTGTGTATTAGGCAAATGACCACAAGGGCCTTTTTAAACCTAGTCATGCAGCCCAAATCTCTGGTACGCTTAATGAGTGTAAGCAGGGTTTGGGAGGTGAAACATTTACAAGCAGGGGCCTGAGAGATGAACCATTTACAGGCTGCTTGTGTCTATTACAGACACAGGTGCCAAACCAAGGATGAATTTCCTGTTCCCCAGCCAATTGTCCAAGTTACACGTGAATTAATTTAGAGATGAACTCTGCTTCACATAGATGGGACGCCTGTTCCAGAGAGTCTTCTTGCATAATCTAAGTTTCTGGGCTTTCATTACAAGACCCAATAGCTTAGCCACACTAAGACATTCTTACCAAATATTTGCTATCTAGTAGTACCAAGTTCTCAGGTACGTACTAAACAATACCCTTGTTATTATCTTACACCGATTAACCTAATGGAAGTTCTTAACATTATAATTGCTAAAGTAAGATTGAAATGCAAAACTCGTATCTCTTCCATTTTTTAATAAAAATGTTTGTATCTCATGTGATTGTTAACATTTGCTGTTTGACTTGCACTGTATTGTAAACCATTTTGAAAGATTGATTACCTCTTGAGCTTTTCTCCTTGGGCCTCTGCTGAAAACCCTATCATGACCCTGTTGGACTTTCCCATTAAAAATGCTACTAAATAAATAAACAAATAAATCAATCAATCATGCAGCATAGATAAGTTTTCTTTTTAATAATTTTCATTCAATCCAGCATTACATAACTTGTTCAGGTCTTACCATCTTTTAAATTTATCGCCTCCTCCTTACCATGTATTGTTCCCACAAAGTGCATTTATTTCTATGTAATTTGCTCCTTCTCTATTCTAAAGATCCAACCTCTAGTTATTTTACTTCCTTTACAATATTTCAATACTTCAGTTAAAACTGGTTTAGATTTTGATTTCACTTTTCTACTAACTTGTTTTTTGGCAGTCAATCCACTTAAACTTATTAAAGCCTTACTATGTCTAGGCAATTAAGATGTTATATACAAGCTTTCTGCTACTTTTTGCATATAATATTCTGTATAGTTATTGTTCTCCTTTAAGCTCTGCATCCAAAATTGCACTCTCTCTCTCTCTCACTCTCTATTTCTTGAACTTCTCCCTTGCTTCATCATCATCCCTTTCCAATTTGAATGATAACCTTCTGCTTGTGTTATGCATATGTATCCATTCAAATCAGGTATGCCTAAACCACCTTGCTCCATTGGAAGATCAACTCATCCCACTTAATTCTAACCCTCTTCACTCCCAGATAAATTCCTTCAGCTCTGCATTAATCTTGCGCACAACTTCTCTGGTCGGTAAAAATATGCCTGATCTATATCTAAAACTAAAGGGACTAAAAACATTTTCACTAATGAGTCTTACTATCCCTGTGCATTAACAATATATTCTAATTACTCCCTGTATTATCTTTTGTTTAGTTTCTTCCCACATAACCTTAGCTGCCACAACCAAAGCCTTTTTAATCCATACTCCTAGATACTTTATCTTATCGTGTCCCCATAAATGTGTGTATTGCTGAAACAATATGCGTGTGAGTACATAATTTAAGGCTATACCCATTGTTTTATCTACATTCATTTTATATCACAAAAAACTTGAAATCGTCTAAAAACGTTCCACAGCATTGAAATGTCTTTTTTTGGATTTATCAGCTATAAAATAATACCATCTACAAATAAAGCCAACTACTCTTATCACCATACCAATTATAGCCTTGAATTTCTGAGCCCCTTATTTTCTTTGCAAATAACAAAAGGGAAAGAGGGTAACCCTGCCTGGTTCCCCTGTTTAAACACAATGTATCAGAGGGGAACCATCCCACTTTTACTCTTGCCATCAGTCTTACACATATCTTTCTAATTAATCTTCTTATTGTACAGGGAATGCAAATTCCTCTATTGCCCAACTCATAAAATCCCAGTTTAGTCTGTCGAATTCTTTCTATGTATCAAGACCCGTCAACAGCAGCAGTATTTTCTTCACTGTTCTATTAATGTTCTCAAATGCAAAGGTGATGCCAAAATTGATAGATATGGATCAGTTTGGTTTTGTGGAGAGGAGACAAACATTTGACAACATAAACAGAACAATGATGATCCAGAGGAAAGCAGAATGTAAGAAAATACCACTGTTGTTGGTAGGTCTTATTGCAGAGAAAGCTGAGATTTTGAGTAGGGTAATGGAAGCATTTGCATTTCTTGATACAATAGTAAGGTTAATTAAAAAGATATCAGAGGCAAAACTCAAAGTGAAAGGTTCATCTCTAAGTTCTGTCTAACACAGAAACCAGGCAGAGGTTGTCCTACTCCCCTTTGTTATTTGTATTCTATATAGAACCACTGGCAAAAAAAATAAGGGACTCAGAAATTCAAGGATATAATTGGTATTGCATTCAAGAAATTATGGCTTTATTTGCAGATATAACTTTGTACCTGATGGAAACAGAAAAGAAACATTCTGAGACAGTTCCAGTTTTCTTAGGGATATAAAATTATTGAAAAAGCAAAGGCTACAGCTATAAACTATGCACCCCACACAAAATGGTCCAGAAATACCCATATTTATTGGGATAGGATGAAACAAAGTATTTAGGGATATGCGTTAAAAAGGGTTTGGTTATGGCAGATGAGGCTATGTGGGAAGAGCCTAAACAAATAATAGAAAAACTGAGAAATTGGAGGAAGCTCTTGACTATGGATATGGATAGCAAGATACGAGCAGTGTTTTTAGTCCCTTTAGTTTTATACTCAAGTCAGGCATATTTTTATCAACCAGAGGAGAAGTTACGGACAGTACTTAAAGAGTTTAAGGATTTTATTTGGGAAGGGAAGAGGGCAAAGACCAAATGGGATAAGTTGATCCTCTCAACATAACAAGGAGGTTTAGAATTACGTGATTTGAAAGGATATTTAAGCTGTACAGTTAAGACTCATACTCATTAAGACTCTTATACATAACACACGCAGAATGCTGCAATTCAAACTGGAAAGGGAAGATGATGAAACAGAGGGGTAACTCAAGAAATAATGAAAGAATAGGATTTTGGACACAGATCCTTAAGGAGAATAACTACAGCCATACAAAATATCTTATTTATGAAGCAGCAGAAAGTGTGCTAAAATCTAAGCCAACACAGGAATGTAGAAAGGAGATTCTGCCAATAGGGATGAAAGCAATTAAAGTTACCAAAAATACACAAGACAAGGCTGGAATTTACTGGAGGAAGCTGGCAAAGGAACCAAGGTATTTGGATCAAACAATTGAAGTAAAAGTAACAGAATGGGAAGAGGCCAAGAAGACATTTGGATTGCAGGCTAGTGAGTGCCTTCCCTATCAGTGATTGATATCAGAGTATAGGCAAACAGAAATGGATAGGGGGTATCCTAAATGAAAGACCTGCATTGATTTGAGTTTTTAATTGAATACAGAACAGAAGCTGTTGATAAAAAAGGGATAATTATTAGGGCACATAAAATATTGCATGATAACTATAGTAATCAATTAGAAGAGGACAAGAAAGGTTGGGAAGAGAGATTAGATATGCAATTCACAAAGAAACAATGTTATGTATGGCTTCCAAATATGCAAATGTTGAGAAGATTTTTGCCTGGAAATGTTTGCACAAGGTACTTTTTTTACTCCAACCAGACTCCAAAGAATTTTTTCCTCAGGAAGATGGCAAATGTTGAGAGGTGTAATGGACAAGAAACCGGTAACTAGGAATGAATAGTTGTGTAAAATCTTACCGTAACCACAGATATCCTTCTCTTCACTGCTGCAGTATTCAAAACCTGAGGGATATCCTGCCAGAAGGCAACCCAACGTCTGCCAGTATACAAAAGTCTTGTACTACACTCAACGGTATGTGGTATGTCTCACATAGGCTGCACTCGGACATAAGCCATAAAAGCAATGTATGCACTTACCATCCTCAGAACTGAATGCCCCAGGAGGAGTGCCAAACTAAAGATTTGTATGGTCAGTACATACAAGCAAAACAGACTGGGGGGGGGGGGGGAGAGGGAGGAGTAGAATACTGCAGCAGTGAAGAGAAGGACATCTATGGTTATGGTAAGATTTTACACAACTATTCTATGTCCTTCTATTCACTTGCAGCAGTATTAATAACCTGGGGGAGAGTGCCAAAGCTCAAAAAGGAAGAGAGGAGGAAAAAGCAGAGAAATCCAAGAATAAATAGTCTGCATGGAAATGGGTAAACCCAGAACCCTGGGATGAAAATTCACAAATTGCTGATCAGATTTCCTGATAGCCTTAGTCTTGTCCAGATAAAAATCTAAGTTGTCTATGTACATTTAAGGAGAGCAGTACCTTCTTCACTGTGGTTTTTGGGAGAAGGAAAGAAGCTGGGTAAATGAATGGATTAATTAAGGGAAAAATCATTAACCACTTTTGGCTAAAAGAAGGATTTGTTCTCAGGGATACCCCGTCCTTATGAAAGACCAAGTAGGAGGGGGTGAAGCCATAAGAGTTTGCAGCTCCGACACCCTTCTAGCTGAAATCAAGGCCACTAATAAAACAGTTTTCCAAGAACAATGTTTTAGGGAGGCTGAATATGTGGACTCGAAGGGGGGCCAGGGTCAATTTTGCTAAAACACAATTATGGTCCAGAGGAGGAGGAATAGGTTTCCTGGGAGGCCTAATGTGAAGGACACCCTTAAGAAATTGTTTCACCTCTAATCTGGATGCTAGGTGGGGAGATAGAGGCAGACAAGCAGAAATAGCTGACATATTTGCTTTGACAGAAGAATAAGCCAAGCCAGCAGAGAGCAGTTCACAAATGACAGAACCACTGGGATTCCAGGTCATCCAGGTATAGAAAATTCTAGATACCCAAACGTCTGCAATGTGCAATCACTGGAGCCAGGCATTTTGTGTACAACCTCAGCATTGCAGAAAAAACAAAGGGCAAGGCAGAAAATTAAAAATGCCATGAACCCACAGAAAAACATAATTTCTTGAACATGGGGTGAATGGGGATGTGAAGGTAAGCATATTTTATATCTAGAGATGCCATGTATCCCTGTGGAAGAATAAGAATAAGAATAAGAGGGGAATAGAGATTGGAGTGTCAACATTTTGAAAGAAGGAGCCTTTAAGAAAGGGTTGAGATGGGATAAATCCAGGATTAATCTCCAGAGACCAACCTTTCTGGGCACTAGGAACATTCTTGAATAAAAGTCTTTCCCTCTTGCAGTTTGAGGGACCCTTTGAATAGAGAGCTGTTATCAATGCACCCAAAGGAGCTTTGGGAAGTGGGGTAGCTGTTCTTGGGAAGGGGGGGTGGGGGGTGAGGGATGCCCATGAAGGTGTGTGTGTGGGGGGGGGAGGTACTGCCAAACCATGAAGTATTCATTTTTGATTATGAAAACAAACCCAGGTGTTTTGGGTGATGTTTTCCCGGACCCTGTGAGCATTTGAAAGAGGGGAAAGCAAGACATCTGCAGGGTAGTCACAGACTCCCTCCTTTGTCAGGAAAGCACTGCCTTTGTTGTGAGAGTGCCTGTGAACCCCTAGGCTTCTGTTGTCCCTTACCACCTCTGAAAGTCTTACTGGAGGAATGCTGAGTGCGGCTGTGGACACAGACAGGTTTATATGGGAAATTCCTATGAAACCTGGTCACAGGAGAAATCAAGATATTTTTCAACACCTTGAGTTCCTTAGATTTTTCATGTAGGGAAGAAGCTGCTGCCTGTCCAAACAAGGCTTAATTATCTAATAGTGCATCCATTAATTTAGATTTGAAGCCATCCTGGAGCGGCTGTAACCTAAGCCAGGAAAATCTTCTGATAAATGAAACAGTAGCAGCTGCCCTAGCACAAGCCTCCGCAGCAGCACAGCTGCATTTAATAGAGTGTCTTGTCACTTGGGAGGAAGCTTCCAAGATAGAGAGGGCCAAGGCTTTTCCTTCAGAATCTGGAAGATCTGAAATGGTGCTTGATGCCTGAGACAAAAGCTCTAAGGAGTACTTGGTCATATGTGTCTGATAACTGATAGCCCTGAAAGTCAAGGTGGCTGAAGTATTTGCCTTTTTCCCCAGTCTCTCAATGGTTCTACGCTCTTTGTCTGATGGGAGAAGGGTGGTAGAAGGAAGTATCCTAGATGGTTTATCCATAACTACAGAAATGACACCTAAAGAGTAATTTACAATCCTCAGGGACCTTGCAGAAGTGGTCTGGCTTCTTGGGAGCTGGGGCCTGGGAGTCTGGGGTTTGGGAAGCATTACGAAAGGCATTCAGATATGCAGGATGCACTGGTGAAACTGCAGAGGGGCTAGGAAGCTCAACATGTAGAAGCTCATAGCATATTTTTGGACATCAGAAATTTGGGAGGTGCCCCACTTAAAAGTGTTCTCCCATTTTTAGAAGAGTTTTACAAAATGAAATTTCTTCCATAGGGGGAATCAGCACTGGCTGACTCCTCCTCAGGGGAAACATATTCCTGAGAAGAGGGAATATGTCTTGAATAATCCAAGCATTCCTCTACATCAGAGGAAAAATCATCAGAAGAATCATTGTCCCTAATCCTTTTCTGCGAAGGAAGGGAAGCATGAGTAGGAGCAGGCAGAGAAGGTGGCAGCTTGAGTGTCATGAAAGCCTGAAACAAGCTTTGGGAAAAGGCCTGCCAATCTGTAGGGGCCTTTAGCAGGGGACAAATGCTTGTTTTTTTTGTTTTCTCCTGGAATTTTATGTAACGTCGCAAGACCGGACGAAGGCCTGCATTCAAAAGTGTCTGACTCAATTTCTTCTCTCACTAGAGTTTGTAGTACCCCTTAAGATCCTCCATAATAATGAGCCTAGGTTCCCCCAAGACATCCTGATCTGACGTCTGTTCTACCTCCAAAAACACGCTCGCGGCTGATGTCAAGGTAGCCATAGAACTCGACTCAGTCTGTGAATCCATGTCTGAAGTCAGACGTACCTCCGGGATGACTACACCTCTGGAGATACGTCTGATGGTGATGGTGCAGCAGAAGCTGCAGGCTGAGGTTTCTTGGTCTTGTGCTTCACTTTCTCAGAGTTGGACCCTGAGGTACCTTCCATATGCTTAGCTAACAACTTAAGCCACTGACTATCTAAACAGACAGCAAGAGAAGTGACTCTGCTTCTAAGGGTCATGGGTATGAAGGACTGGCAAATGCTACAGGACTTATGGTTGTGGCTAGGACCTAAGCAAGAGAAACACTGTAGATGACTGTCCTTATGTGGAATTTGTCTTCCACACTGGCACTTGCCCTTCTTATATGACATAACCAAAACAGTAGTAAAAAAGAGTTTTATGCAACAGGACACATCTGAAAAAAGCTGAAGTTGCAGTCACTGTAACGATCAGACTGACCATCATAATGGCGATCTAACTGCCGGCAGAAAAGATCAGAGGATGGTATATGCATATGTCGTTTTTATGGCCTACGTCCGACTGCAGCTTATGTGCAACATACTGCGTACCCTTGAGTAGTATAAGACTTCTGCATACTGGCCGACGTTGGGTTGCCTTCTGGTGGGAGATCCCTCAGGTTATGAATACTGCAGTAAGTGAATAGGACATCATATGTTTTGGATGCACTGGCAGCCTTCAAAAATTCCCTGCAGAGTACTCTGTCAGGAATACTAGGTGAGCAAATGAGAGTAACTAAGGAAATTATTTTTTTCTCCTGGGATACTGGATCTGAACTGCATAGACATAAGTAAGACCTTGTTAAGTTTAATTATGGTGGCTAACAAAAAAGCAATTAATGTTAAAGGGAAATCAAAATCTAGACCAACTTGAAGTAGTCAATATTGGAGATAAAAGAAAAGGAGGTGGGATCTTCTGAAAGGGTGGGAATACATTAAACAGAAAAAAAAATGGAAATAATAGCAGGAGGAATGAGGTTTAAGGGAAGGCAGGAATTGAATAATTTATGCAATGTTACTATAGATTATAGGTTCATAGGTAGGTACTAGGCTATCTGCCCGAGGGCATTTATAAGCCTAGTCAGAGTGTGTTGGCTTTTGCTGCCCCATTGATTAATTAACTGAGCCTCTGTCAAGCAGAGCCAATGAAGTGATCCCAGGGGTGTACTTTCTGTTACCCATCCACTCGTCAAGGCTTCTCTTATAGGTTCATAGGTTGGTACTGGACTATCTGCCCGAAGGCATATATTAGCCCGGCCACGTTGTGCGGTATTCACCGCCCCTTTAGTAGTTCCCTAGACCCTTGTACTAGCAGCTAGTACCCTTGGCCCCTATCTAGTACTGCTGTTGGTGTGATCCCTGGTGTGAACTTTCTGTTACCTATCCACTCATCAAGGTTCCTCTTGAAGAGTGATAGTGAGGGGCTCTGTCTTATGTAGATCGGGACCCTGTTCCATAGTAAGGGAAGTCTCTGAGAAGGGAATCTATTCCTCCAGCATTTTCTATTCATTGTTGTGTTGAGGTTTATATCCCTAGAGCATATAGCTCGAGTAGATTTGGTTTTGCTAAGATGGAGCATGTTCAACAATTCTGGGTTGGACATGGCTCTGTACGTTAGACAGAGATCGCCTCTGAGAAAGCGGTATGCAACAGAGAACAGTCTTAGCTTTTTCAATCATGCTGCAAAGGGCAACTGTTTGAGGCCAGTAATCCTCTTGGTTAGGTACATCTGTGGTCTCTCCAGCTGCTGGAGATGTCTAGCCAGGTACATTCCAATTGGTGCATTGTACTCAATAATGGGTCTGATGAGGGAAGAGTAGAGGGGCACCATTACATCCTTAGATCTTGATGTGAACCCTTTCGTGATCAGATGGGTCACATAGAAGGATTTTCTAACCACTTTGGCAACATGGTTATCAAAGGAAAGCTGACTATCTACTTGGGTCCCTAGATCCCTTATTTCTTCTTCAGATTTCAAGGGATTACCTCCTATGTTGTAGTTTTCGGGTACTCTGTTTTTTTCCAAAGGGGATTACTACGCATTTTTTGCATTTAGCTTGAGACCATGGCTTTGACACCATGCATCAGTCTCATTTAGGCCCTTCTGGAGGATCTCCATATCGGCCGGAGACTCTATTATAGCACCCAGTTTGCAGTCGTCCGCAAACTTAAGTCAGCCACAGCCCTTCCGTGCTTGCCTGTACTTCTGAGAAGTATATGCCAAAAGTACAGTTTTGTACCTACCATAAATGTAGATGTTCGAGGATCCACATTGCTGCAGTCCTAACTATAGGGTAGTCCGCTGTCCAGTCGGCCCGAATACCAAAGTATATGGCTGACGTCGGTCAAGGCGCATTAGACGGACGTCAGTACGTCAGGGTACTAATGCGCATGACCGACGTCATATCCTCAGTCTTTTCTTGCCCCAGATGTCAGAAGACCCTAAAAAGACCAGGCCAAAACCAAAAACTCCAAACATACCTGCACCAAAAATATGTACAATATATACAAAATTTCCAGAATATAACCTCACCTACACAACCACCCCTAAACACAGAGGGGAAGGAGGGAGGGTAAATTGGACTGCAGCAATGTGGATCCTCGAACATCTACATTTATGGTAGGTACAAAACTGTACTATGTTCTTCATTCCACATTGCTGCAGTCCTAACTATTGGGTAGAATCCCAAAGCAGAGGTAAGGGAGGCTGGCAAATCATAAGGAAGCAGGAGCTGACAACATGCCTTGCAAAATAGCTGTGGCAAAACCAGCCCTAGACTTAGAGTAGAGAGGAAGGTGGTAATGCTTAGAGAAAGTATGCACTGAACTCCAAGTAGCTGCCTCCAAAATATCCTTAGTTGCCACCCCCCTTAGAAATGCTGTTGAAGTGGCAGTAGCCCTCGTGGAATGAGGCCTAATCCCAGCTGGAATCTCCTTGCCATGATGGGAATAACAAAATGCAATGCAAAACCCAATCCACCTAGAAATAGTTTGTTTTGACACAGGCTTGCCCTGTGAACTCAAAGCAAAAGAAACAAACAACTGCTGAGACTGCCTAAAATCCTTAGTCCTGCTTAAATAATAACGCAATTGCCTGTGTACATCTAAAGTGTGCAAAATCTTTTCCCCTTTATTTTGGGGATCTGCATAAAAAGTAGGCAAATGAATAGTTTGGTTTAAAGCCACACTAGAAACCACCTTAGGCATAAAGGAAGGATTAGTACGTAATGATACCCTATCCTTATGAAAAATCAAAAGGCTCAACCGCCATAAGGGCCTGCAACTCAGAAACCCTTCTTGCAGAAGTAATGGCCAACAAAAAGCAGTCTTCCATGACAAGTATTTCAATTCAGCAGTAGCCAAGAGGTTCAAAAGGTTGTAGAGTAAGTTTCTCCAACACAAAATTGAGATCCCAAGCAGGAGTAGGAGCTCTACGTGGGGTCTTATATTCTTTGCCCCTCTAAGAAATTGCTTGAACAAAGGATGTGAAAACAATGGTGGGTCACAATCATAGTGAGCTGAAATTGCTGCAGCATGAATCTTAATGGAAGAGAAAGACAAACCTTTGTCCAATAACTCAGTAAGATATTGAAGAGCCACACTCAAATTAGGCTCAGAAATCTCCAAATTCTTTGCTGCAGTCCAAAATAAAAATCTCTTCCATTTTTCTGCGTACACCTTCCTTGTACTAGGTCTTCTGGCTTCCATAATCACATTTAAAACTTGTTGAGGAAGTTGAGACCTGCTGTCTTTCAAAACAGAATATGCCAGGCTGTTAGATGAAGAGAGTGAAGCTTGACATTGAGCAGGTGACCGTCCCTCTGAGACAACAGGTGTGGAATCAAGGGTAAAGGCCATGGAGGCTTCCTTACCAGACTCCTCAGTAATGGGTACCAGTGCTGCCGAGGCCAATCTGGAGCTATTAAAATCATCCTTGGCTTGTCTTGTCTGACCTTTAGAAGCACCTTTGGGAGAAGAGGCAGAGGTGGAAAAGCATACACATGAAGATTTTTCCAACTGAAAGAAAGAGCATCCACTTTCCAAGCTGTGTGATGAAACCTCTTTGTGCAAAACTTTGGCAGCTGGTGGTTTAGTGGAGAAGCGAACAGATATATGTCTGGAGTTCCCCAGGACACTGTCAAATTTTGAAATACATGAAGATCCAGTTTCCACTCGTGGGGATCCATGATTTGTCTGCTTAACACATCTGCTAAGGAGTTCTGTGCTCCCGGCAGAAACCTTGCCTGAAGAGTTAGTTGCAAGCTGAGCGCAGTCTCCCATAAAATCATTGCTTGCCTGCACAATGGGTAAGAATGTGTTCCCCCTTGTTTGTTGATGTACCACATGACAGTTGTGTTGTCTGTTAGAATCAACACCTGCCCTGGAAGAAGTAACTCCTTGAAAGCCATTAAAGCAAACTGGACTGCTAACATCTCCTTCATGTTGATATGTAGATGCTGTAGTCTGGCAGGCCACTTGTCTTGTATCCACTTTCCATTTAGATGAGCTCCCCAAGCAATGTCTGAGGCATCTGTCATTAGAATCTGACTCGCCTCTGGCCGGGTCACAGAGAGTCCCTTGTTTAGGTGACATTCCTGAGCCCACCACAAAATTCCTTTTGAATGCAAGGTATTATTTGAATGACAGTGTCCAAATCCTGGCAGTGCTGTGTCCATACATTTTGAGATACCATTGCAGCTTCCTCATATGCAGTTTGGCATTGGGAAGCACCAGAATACAAGATGCCATGAACCCTAAGACTTGAAGGACTGTCCTTGCAGTCAGCCCGGACTGAAGAGATAGTTGATGGAAGTAACTGGAAAGATTCTTTTGTTTGTCCGGGGTTAAAAGGCCATCTGGGCTGCTGTATTCAGTCTCACACCCAGAAAGCACATGTCTTGAGAGGGTACTAGACTGGACTTTATTTCGTTCACAGAATACCCTAGGCATCTTAGCACTGCTATCACATATTCCAAATGCTGTAGAAGGTCTTCCTTTTCTTGAGCCAGAATCAGGCAGTCGTCCAAGTAAGGATAGATTTGAATTCCTTTTAGCCTGAAGTAAGCTATCACTGGAGCCAGAACCTTTGTGAATACTCTGGGCAGTAGATAAGCCAAAGGGCAATGCAGAGAACTGATAATGAGAATTTCCAGCTCGAAAACGCAGATACTTCCTGCAACTTAGTCTTATAGGCACATGAAGGTAAGCTTCCTTGAGATCTAAAGTTACCATCCAGTGATCTCTGCCCAGCAGAGGTAAAAGTTGTTGTAACGTCAACATTTTGAACTTGGGAATGTCCAGATAAGTGTTGAGGATAGATAAATCCAAAATTGGTCTCCACGTGTTTCCCTTCTTCGGTACTAGGAACAGGCGAGAATAAAATCCTAGGCCCCTTTCTGGCACAGGAACTGGCTGAATGGCCCCTATTTGGAGCAACAGAGAAATTTGCTTGTGAGCCTCTGTTCTTTGTAGAGGAGGAATGTCTGGCATGCCTTTGAAAGGAGGCAAGGTATGGAAATAAAACCTGTAACCGTGGTGAATGATATCCAGAACCCATCTGTCTTGGGTAATTAAATCCCAATTTTCTTTGAAAAGAGACAGCCTTCCTCCCAAAGGTGCTGCCAGGCGAGAATGTACTGGCAGCTGAAAAGGCAGGTCATTGGGTCTGTTTACGAAAGGACTGACCCCTGCCCTCACCAGAAGTCTGAGCAGGTGAACTCCCTGTTCTAGGCCTAAAAGAACCTTGAGCTCTGCCCCTACCACGCCTAGACCTACCCCTAGACTGGGAATCATAAGCAGGATAAGTCCATCCCTTAGTAGGCCAATTTCTACTAAACTTGGAGGCTGCACCTGCAAAAATCCTTAACAGTTTGCATAGACTTAGCCTTGTCCTCCATTTTCTTTAAAACTGCTTCCACAGGCGAACCAAACAACACATCAGACTGTAAAGGAGCATCCAAAATCCTTGTCTTAACATGCTCAGCTAAATTCTGATCCCTCAACCAGGCGTGCCTACGAAGAACAGAACCAGTGGCAGCCACCCTCGAGGAGGCCTGCACAGCATCAAAACCACACTGCAAGGAATGCTTACCCACCTGTTCAGACACATGAACTAAATCCTGTAACTCTTTACACTCAATACCTTCAGCCAGAGCATCCACCTTAGACTTCAATTGTGAAAGGAGATAATTCTGATATTTTAACATATGAAACTGACAATTCAACGCCTCATGGCTAAAGTGGAAGAAGTATACACTTTCTTTCCCCATCTATCCAAAGCCCTTGCCTCTTTATCAGGAGGAACAGGATTTTTAATAACAGAAGCCTTCACACCTTTAGGCCCCTGAGAGACAGTTTCGGGTCTGCCCTAGGACTCTTAAAAGATACTTATGGGCTTCAGGCACCCTATAGTACCTATCCGGTTTAACTGGGGCAGGAGGCAAAGAATCAGGATTCAGGGAAGCCTCTGCAAAAACATCTTCTACCACATTCAGAACAGGAGGTATAGCTAAAGGCCTATGCTGGGGTAAAACAAGAATTCTCTAAGCCTCTTCCTGGAATCAGAGAAATCTTGACCTTCCCATTTAAAATGCTCCCTCATGGAATGCAGGGTCTCTGAAAATGAAAAATCCTCAGGAGGCGAAGCTGAAGGAGTAGAATCATCCACATCAGAATCAGAATAAGGAGGATACTCCTGCAAGTCTTCAGTCAAGACTCAGAAGCCTCCGAACATTGCTCAAAACTCTCAAACTCAGGTTCCACCCTAGGCCTCTTATCAGGAGGGGGCATAGAACCTCTAATCATTGTAATCAAATCCTCTGCCATTTTTAGCATATGCTTCTTAGGCAAAGACCCTGAAACACTCGGAGAAACCCCCACTGAAGCTAAACTAGGCCTGCCTCTTAAAGAAGCCTTGGAAACAGAAGGAGAGGCTCTAACCACCTTAGGAAGAGAGGGAAGAACAGCCACCTGAGAAGCCCCTTCAGCCTGGCCTACTTCCTGAGAGGACACATCCTGCGACAGTAAAGTGTCTCCCTGAGACTCCAAAGAAACTCCTGGCAGAACCTCTGGCTCCACTGAGCCCTCTAAAGAACCGACGTCCGGGACTGTCGGTTCTTCCACTCTAGGCTTCGCTGCTTTGTCCTTGCGCTTTTGGTCAAGCGCCGGAGCATCCAACGGCATTTTATAATTACAACGCTTCCCAAACACTAACCTGGCACAGTCTAACCTTCTCTTAATAGTGCGTTTGTTAAATCTAGCACAAGAGCGGCATCCAACAACGTCGTGCTCAGGCCCTAAACAAGGTATACACAAAGTATGGTAATCCCTATGAGGTATCTGTTTCCCACAAGAAATACAGTTATTCACTTTTTCTGACATCCGGTTAAATACTGAGGCAAGAAAACCAAAATATTCCCCAACGGGTACTTAGCCAACTTTGATTCGGTCTGAAACTCTGACTTCAGAAACTTTCAGAACGCCAACCTGCACTCGCAAAACTGCTTCTGCATCGGACCATGCGGCAAAAAAGACTGAGGATATGACGTCGGTCATGCGCATTAGTACCCTGACGTACTGACGTCAGTCTAATGCGCCTTGACCGACGTCAGCCATATACTTTGGTATTCGGGCCGACTGGACAGCGGACTACCCTATAGTTAGGACTGCAGCAATGTGGAATGAAGAACATCAGGAGGGGCCCCAGGACAGAGCTCTGAGGCACACCACTCGTTACTGGTCTGGATTCGGACATAGATCTCACTACTCTTACTTTATGGGATCTGTCTGAGAGCCAGTTTGCGATCCATCTTGTGACATAAGGGTTTATGCCCAGGCTGGTGAGCTTATCAATAATACCTGAATGGGGAATGGTGTCAAATGCTTTAGCAAGGTCAAGGTAAGCTGTGTGTACCTCCTTTCCCTTATCTAGAGCCTGAGTAACCATCTCAAAGAAATCCACCAGGTTCAGGAGGCATGATCTGCCCTTGACAAAGCCGAACTGTGTGGGGTCCAGTGACTGGAGGTTCCCAATCTCTCCATTTATGAGTTCCATAATGATGCAGTCCATAGCCTTACAGATCAGACTGGTCAGGCTTATTAGTCGGTAGTTCCCAGGGTCAGTTGTGGCCCCACCCTTGTGTAGCGGGACCACCGTTGCCATGTGCCATTCTATGGGCACATATCCTGTGGAGAGGCTGAGACTGAACAGGGTATTAAGATGCAGGGTTAATTCCTTTTGGAGCTCGCGTATGACACAGCCTGGGACACCATCTGGTCCCATGGAGGCAGTGTTTTTAGCTTTAGATAGAGCCTTGTTAACCAACATATCAGTAATAATTGGACTTACACAATCCCCTGGAATGGTAATAGGCCCTGTAGGTGGTGGTGGTGGGGGGATTTGCACTGAACCTGTCAGCCAAGATGTTGGCAATGTCAGAAGGGTCAGTGTATTTTGTTCCATTTTGTACTAGCTCAGAACAGACCTGAGCGTTGCCATTAAGGTTTTTGACGTAGCCATAGAAGGCCTTATGGTTATCCTTGGCAACTTTCTTTTCAAAATTAGCTTTAGTTGACTTGATGAGGGCCCTCAATTTCTTACTAATGCTGATCAGGGATGATTTTTCTACTTGAGATTTGGCCTTTTTTTGTATAAGTCTCCTACTTTTATTGTAAAGTTTGCTTATGGCCGGGGTCCACCAGACTGGTTTCTTCTTGCTTGAGGAAGGAGTCTTGGTTTTATTTGGGATAGCATGGTCCATGCAATCCTGAAGATGCATATAGAGTGCCTTGGTGTAGGATTCCGCATCCTGGATATCATTATCCTTCTGCAAGGGAATAGTGAAGCTTTCCACTTCAGATGCAAGTAGTTTGAAGTTTGCTTTGGAAAGGTTTTTGACTTTGGTTTCTTTGACTGGGGGAGGTGGAGGGGTGAGGATGTCCAGGGTTATCAGTTTGTGGTCGGATCTGACCAAGGAGGGAGTGATAACGGGTGTGGTACAATGGGCGCCCATATTTGTGATGATTAAATCCAATATGTTGTCCCCTCTAGTGGGGGAACATACTAGTTTTTCAAGGGCATTTGAATTTATAAATTCTACGAATCGCTGAGCATAGGAGTTGGAACACTGGTAGTTCGGGCAGTCTATACCAGAGTAGTTGAAATCACCCAAGATTATGGTGTTGGGTAGGACCTTTATATTTTCCAATGTCTCAAGGAATGCAGAGTAAGCATCTTGGGACATGGTGGGCGATCTACAACCAGCTACGACTTGAAATGTGGTTTTGCCTGCTGATAGTTGCGCATGAATGATCTCTGGGGCACCATGCTGTGCTACTAACCTGGAGATATGGGTATCCTTGATGAATATGGATACACCTCCGCCCTTTGTACTGCGATCTGGTAACTGAGGCTGGAAGGTATGATATGAATTGTAACCTGGCAGTGCTGGGGTGCTCTCTTGAGCCTTGAACCAGGTTTCCGTCACTGCACAAACATCGATTTTCTCCATGCTGAGGAGAGCCTCGAGTGTGTGCATTTTGAGGTTGAGACTTCTGGCGTTGAGTAGCATTACCCTTAGTTTTTGGTTACCTGTGCTGGTTACAGTGGTTGGTTTGTCCTTTGAGCCTTGCCTAAAAAAGGCACTATGGGGACGGCAAGAGCCTTGGCCAGTATTCGAAAACCTAGGGGTGACAGGTGCAACCCATCTCTGGCAAAACAGCGAGGCTTGTCTATCATGTCATCCCAGGCAGACAGACACTGGATCCCCTTAGAATGACACCAGAAGCTTAGCCAATTGTTGAAATTGATCATTTTGTCTTTGTATTGTGGTATCATTCTAGGTGAAGGTAGCATGCTAATCAAGGTCAGGGTCATACCAGCTTGGGCTACATGATCAGAGAGCTCCTCAGAGCTCCTCAATGTCTCTTTTCATGTAGTCCAGGGAGGTACGTCTTAGATAATTCACACCAACATGTACAATGAGAGTGTCATACTTGTACTTGTTCTGGAGTGACCTAAGTGCCTGTGTTATGTGGCGGATCTGAGCACCCGACAGGCAGCTGACAGTAACCTTCTCCTTGTTCAGCCTGGTGAGTGGAACATCTGTGTGCCTTACTATAGAGTCTCCTATTACTAGTGTGTTAGGTATGGTGTTTTGCCTTAAGGGCTGTTGTGAGGCACACTGCTGAGGTGAATTATGTGTTTTCTGGCTTGTGTTTGGGGGTGCAGGTTGCTTGCTTGTCTGCTTTGGAGGGCACTGTTTCTTTATCAGATTGGTACCTAGTGCCTCCAAATATGTTTTTGTGTATTTATGCGTATGTTCTGCCGGTGCTTGTTTTGTAGATTCATGTGTGACAGGTGGTGTGATGCAAGTGTGTCCCTTATCCTCTTGACTGTCTGTTACAGTCATGGGTTGAGAGCGCTTAGCCTCCAGTCTGGCTGCGTATTTGCATCTCTCACAAGTGTTTGTGTCTAGAGGTAAGAGGAGAGGGTTGTCTGTATACATGAGGCAGTTGTGACATTGTCTCAGGATGCCCAATTCCACCAGATGAACTGGAGAGTACACCTGAAGCTGACCTCTGGACATGCTTTGAAGAGTAAATTGAACTTAAGTCCTGCGGACGATCGAGGGTCTTATGCTATATTATAATAGTGCTGTCTAGGAAATTTGGAGAATAATAGTGCTGTCTAGGAGATTAGGACAAGTGCTGATTTCTGTTTTGCAAGTGCTGCAATAAGAGCAGCTGATCTGAAGCACTTGAGTTGAGGCTTGCCTAGTTCTAAGGGAAAATTTACAGCGCAGACTTTGTGGGGCCAGGAATAGTATACCCCAGCTAACCGGCGCTGCTCTGTGCGCAACACCGCGCAAAAAGAGAGTTGCAGGGTTTTTCCTCTAGATAAGTGAGGAAAGTGAGTACAAGAACTGTTTTTCTCTAAGCAAGTGAGAAAAGTAAGTACAAAAACTGTTTTCCTCTAGGTAATGAGGAAGATAGAGTGCTATAGTAATTAGTAGCTTATTTAGTGCTTACAAGTTCTGAACAAGTGCTGAGCATGAACAAGCAAATTTAAGTGCTAAAACTAAGAATCTGTATCTGCACTAGATGAGTTACAGGAAGTGCAAATACAGGTTTTCAAATCAGAAAGTTGGGAGAGATGGAAGAGATTGCCCAAACTCTCCAATAACTACAAATTCTGGGCCAGAACCACTACTTATGTGGTAGACAGTTTACCTAGTGCTTACCACTCCCACTGATAAGCTAGAAGGCTTCCCTCCAACACAGAAAGGCTTGGGGGACTCAGAAGCTTACATACAGTCCTGGATACAGCAAATCTGTATCTGGAACACTAATTACAGGAAAGGTAGGAAACAGGCTTACAGTTTTTTTTTTTTTTTACAGAAAAGTAGCAAAAACAGTAGTAAAAAACAATTCACATGCAGCGCAAGCTAGCACACTTGAGTATGCAGCAATATTAGACAAAACACAGTTTAAAAAATGCAATTAAATTAAAAAGGACTAAAAGCAAGTCCAGAAAGAGTTTATTAGGTAGAATGTGGTAAAGAGATGGGACGGGGGAGTGTCCCATATCATATCTACAGTGGGGCGGGCAACTGCAAGAGCCACCAAATTTAAACTACAAACCAAAAATAGGGAGGGTGCGTGGGACAAAACAGTTTCAACAGAGATCTAAGCAAAAACTAATACAAACTTTAAAACCAAAAAAATATTCTCAGCTCTGTATATTTGCCAATCAGTCTCTCAGAACAGTGAGACAACAGTTTCAACACAGATCTAAGCAACAATTAATCTTGAAGAGTGTTAGTGAGGGGCTCTGCCATATGTAGTTAGGAATTTTGTTCCAAAGCATGGGGAGTCTCTGTGACAGGAATCTATCCCTCCAGCATGTTCTATTTGGAAAATATCGTACATCATTCCATTACATAAAGGAGGCCCTTCCACTGAAACTTCCAATTACAGGCCGATTGCTATACTATCTCCAATAGCTAAAATTCTGGAAAGGTGTGTTCACAAACAACTCCTACACTACCTTACCATCAATAATCTATTGTCTAGTACCCAGCATGGTTTTCGCCCCCACCATAGTACTACCACTGCCCTCCTCTCCTTTGTCGACTCAGTAAATAGCAACCATAACAAAAAACATATATCCTCTGCACTCTTTCTTGATCTATCAAAAGCTTTCGACATGGTCAACCATCAACTATTACTCCAAACTCTTCGTACCCTCCATCTGGACAAGTTAGGCCTAAACTGGTTCAAGGATTACCTTTCTTGCAGACAACAAGCAGTCCAGTGGAAAAATAGTTTATCTCAATTACTCCCTAACAACATAGGCGTCCCCCAAGGCTCCATACTTGGTCCCCTTCTTTTCTCTGTCTTTATAAATGACCTTCACACTTTCATCCCCAGCTCCACCTGCATCCAATACGCAGACGACTCTACCTTGATCTGCTCTGATCTCTCTCTCCAGAAACTGCAAGTAGCCACCCAACAATGTTTTGCCAAAGTTGAAAAAAGACTCTCTGACCTGAAACTCATTCTCAACCCAAATAAAACCAAGTTACTTTTATTCTTCCCCTCGTCTACCACCTCCTTAACCCAAACAGCACAACTGCCTAATCCCAGCTCCTTCTTTGTGGAATCCTCTAATGGAACCATCATAGAGCCCGTCTCCCACACCAAGTTATTAGCTGTCACTATTGACTACAAGCTCAAATTGATCTCCATACTTCCCAAACCATTAAATCTGTCAACAAGAAACTAGGTTCAATGTACAGAATCAGGAACTTTCTTACTCCACATGCAAAATTAACCATTGCCCGTACGCATCTTCTTTCCACGTTACTATATGCCTCCCCAGTGTTTTCCTTCCTGAATAAACGTGAGCTCAATAACCTTTCTACCACCTACCACCATATAGCCAAATTCATAACAGGCTCACCTTATCGAACACACCATTGCTATAACCTCAAGAAACTCGGCTGGCTAGAACTGCCCAATCTTCTTAAAATTAATCAACTCACGGAAGCCTTTAAAATAATTCATCAACCTGACAAAACCCCTCACTCTCCAATATCCTAACCCCTTATACCAACCTCAGTTCCCTGCGTTCATCAAATAGTATTCAAGTATTAACCATCAGATCTAACAACATAGGTGGTGACGCTCTCTATGCTAACTCTATTGGAAAGCTATGGAATTCTCTTCCCAATAACCTTAGACTTATGACATCACTCACCACATTCAAAAATAATCTTAGAGAATATTTTAAGTCCCACTGGTTATGCCCCTGTCCAACCCCAGATTAACACCTTCTGCCTTACTTTACCCTACTTTCTACTCTCTCTCTACTATCAACCAGGTTTATCTCCTCCGTATCTACCTTTCTGATCTATTCAACCTAGGATTTCTCTTTACTAGCATATATATTATGTTTATTTTACTGTTTCTTATCCTTTGCAATCTAAGATTATACCAAAGATTTTCTCACTACAAATATGTATATAAGGTTTTTTACTGTTTTGTTATATATTATAATGTAAGATTTCCATAAAATTGTAATGCTATACTGTTCACATGGATGGGAGCTTTTCTCCCCGGGCCTCTACTGAAAAAGGATATGTATCCAGCTAGACTAGCCCGGTCAACAAATGTAAAATAAAATAAATAAAATAAATAAAAATAAATATTTATTGTTGTGGCGAGGTTTAGCTCACTAGAGCGCGTGGCTCGCAGTGACTTGGATTTCTTTAGGTGGAGCATGTCCATCAATTCTGAGTTGGACATAGCTTTGTAAGTCAGGCAGAGATCACCTCTGAGTAAGCGATATGCCAGTGAGTACAGCTGGAGTTTTTTCAGTCGGGCTGTACAGCACATATGTTTAAGGCTAGTAATCCTCTTGGTGAAGTGCTTTTGTGGTCTTTCAAGCTGTTGGAAGTGTCTTGTGAGGTACATCCCAAATGGGGCATTGTACTCTATGATGGGTCTGATGAGTGACGAGTAGAGGGGCACTATAACCTCTTTATTTCTAGATGCGAACCCCTTAGTAATTATATCGGTCACATAGAAGGATTTCCTAACTACTTTGGCAATATGATTGTCAAAGGAGAGATTACTATCTACCTAGGTCCCCAGATCTCTTATTACCTCTTCTGTATTAAGGGAGCTGCCGCCTATGTGGTAATTCGTGGGTGTTTTGTTTTTCCCAAACGGGATGACTATGCATTTTTTGGCATTTAGCTTGAGGCCATGACTTTGACACCAGGTGTCTGTCTCAGTAAGGCCTTTTTGGAGGATGTCTGTGTCAGCCGGAGAGTCCATTACGGCTCCCAGTTTGCAGTCATCTGCGAAATTGGTGAGCCATAGTCATCCTGTGTTTGCCTGTACTTCTGAGAAATATACGCCGAACAGTAGGGGTCCCAGAACTGAGCCTTGCGGGCCACCACTTGTGACTGGTTTAGAGTCAGACCTGGAGCCCGCTATTCTTACCATGTGAGTTCTGTCTGTAAGCCAGTTGGCAACCCATCTTGTGACGTAGGGGTTTATGTTCAGGCTGGTGAGTTTTTCTATAATACTAGTGTGAGGAATGGTGTTGAATGCCTTGGCGAGATCAAGGTAGGCTGTGTGAACCAACTTTCCCTCGTCTATGGCCTTGGTAACTGTATCGAAGAAGTCAACCAGGTTTAGTAGGCATGATCTGCCCTTAACAAAGCCGAACTGGGTCGGGTCAAGTGTTTGTAGATTCCCAATGTCTTTGTTAATGAGTTCCATGATGATGCGCTCCATAGCGTTGCAGACCAGGCTAGTCAGGCTTATGGGGCGATAGTTACCAGGGTCAGTTGTGGCTCCTCCTTTGTGGAGCGGAATAACCATTGCTGTGTGCCATTCTATGGGCATGTAGCCTGTGGAGAGGCTGAGGTTGAACAGCGCGTTTAGGTGGGGGGTTAGTTCGTTCTGTATTTCATGCAAGACGCAGCCTGGGACACCATCTGGCCCCATTGATGCTGTGTTTTTGGCTTTTGAAAGGGCTGTTTTCACCTGTGCTTATGTGATTTCCGGGACACTACACTTTTCCGGTATTGTTGTGGGCCCTTTTGAAGGTGAGAGGGAGGTGAAGTTTGCACTGAATCTATCTGCCAGTATGTTGGCAATATCAGTAGGTTCAGTATATTTTGTGCTATTTTGCACCATCTCAGAGCATATCTGCGACTTGCCACTTAGATTTTTGACACAGCTAAAGAAGGCTTTGTGGTTATCTTTCGAGTCCTTGGCTATTTTTCTTTCGAAGTTAGCCTTGGATGCTTTTATGAGGGATTTTAGTTTCTTACTGATACTGATCAGGGATGTCTTTCCTTCTTTGGATTTGCTTTTTTTGTGAACTAGTTTCCTCCTTTTGTTGTATAACCTGTTTATGGCAGGGATCCACCAGACTGGTTTCCTTCTCTTAGAAGAGTGAGTCTTGGTTTTGCTAGGGATGGCACGATCCATTCATCCTTGTAGGTGCTCATAGAGTGCAATTGTAAAGGATTCTGCATCTTGGGCAGTGTTATCCTTTAGAGTGGGGGCTGTGAAACTTACCACCTCTGACTTAAGTAAGATGAAGTTTGCTTTAGAAAAGTTTTTCACTGTGGTTTCCTTGGTTGGGGGTGGTGGTGGGGTGTGGACATCCAGGGTGATTAGTTTATGGTCTGATCTAACCAGTGTCGGGTTGACCTCCGGTACAGAGCACCTGTCGCCCATGTTGGTGATGACCAGGTCCAATATGTTGTGGCCTCTGGTAGGGGAGTTTACCAGCTGATCCAGGGCATTTGAGATGATAAAATCCCATATACTGTTATATATCCTACAATGTTTGTAAACGTCAGTTTGTTAACATGATTTGATTGCTTTAATATAAATTTAATGTTTGCCTATGTCGTAAGTGCAATTCAATAAAGGTGTTGATAAAAAAAATGATACAGGTCTATATGAAGCTGGGTCTGATGAGTCTTGACTGTCTTCGGATAATACAACCACCATAGCTTTTTTTCAAGATGTTGGTGCTTCCTCTCCTTTTAAACTACTGGCAAGCAACATTTTCCAGATCATTATTACTTTCTTCCCCCCTAACTTAGTCTTCCAAAGGAATTCCATCTGTTCCTGAAGACTTTCCTACCTCAAACATTGGCACGATTAAATCTTTCAAAAATATTTCCATTTGTGCTCTTTTTTATTTCCACATACCTCTGCTTTAAACAAGTTTTCATAAAAGTCTTAAAATATCTTCAGTACAATAACTCTACAGCATCTCTGGTTATTTTTCTTATTATACACATCCTATGTTTGGTGACAGACCCTTCTTGCTGTTGCCTAAGCGTCTGTGCTAAAGGTTTTTGCACTTTGCATAGTTTTCAAAAAGTGGCTGCTTAAAAGAAACCTTTCTAATTTTATACATACTATCCAAATACTCTCTTGTATTCTCTTTAACACTCACTCTGCTGTTGCGGACATTTTTGTTGTATGGGATTCCCCTTTTTCTGCAATACCTAAACTTTTGTCAGCACCTATAAATAACTCTTATTTCTTAACCATTTTTTTCTCATTTAATTTTACCTATTTTAAACTCCATTTTCATTGTATCCCACTCATTAGCTATCCCTTCTGAAGAAATTCTATCTTCTCTAATAACACTAACAATTTCCACTATCAATGTCTTAAATTCCTCTCTTTTTAACAGACAGGTAGGAATGAATCAGTGCCTCATTTTTACTTCATTACTCTGCATTTTTATCTTAATTTTTTGGAATGCGACTGAAACAGTTATTGGATGGGTGTCGAAGTTTTCAATCAAATGCACACACTCCTGTGAACTACAATTTCTTTTCAGTGCAAACCAGTTATTGTACCTTGGGAAAAGATATGCACATTCTGTCAAACCTCCTACTGAATTCACATCATCCATACCAAATATTTCATAAATTTCTTCAGAATCTACCCTCTTTTGTTATATTTTCCCCTCTAGATCCCCCCTGATACATCTTCACTATTGCAAATCAAGTTCCAATCCTCACCTACCAGTAATATTCCCTGCTGAAAACTGATCATTTCTCCCACAACTTTCTTGAGCTCAATAATAGTAGAGTTTGGTGGAATATAAACACTAGAATAATCCTCCTCCATTACCAACAGTCCCTTACTGCCGCAAATCCACCATTACTCCCTCCCCTTTCTATCACAAACAATCAGTATTATTACTCTCCTTTTCCTTTGTCCCAGATATTCTGCTGAATATCCATCAAGAAATCCTTTCTTTGCCAACTTTATATACTCATTTCCTTCCAAATGCATTTCCTGCAGCACTGCTATTTGCACTCTGCATTTCATAATATATTTCATTACTCTCTGCTTTTTGTGTATACCTGTAAGGCCATCCATGATTCAAGATAATACGGATAGTATAGCCATTATGATAAAAAGCTATTGTTCCCATGTAATACACATGACAGAGTTTTTGACTGTGTACACACTATGCTTTCCCGACTACCTGTTAAACAGAGAGGAATTTAAGGAATGGCTAGTGGAAATTATTCAAGAGTTATTAGGGAAGAAAGAAATGCATTCAGAAAGGATAGCTAGTGAGTGGAAATAAATGAAAATTGGATTTTAAAAACAGAGTAGAAATAAAAGAGAAAGAGATATAGTTAAGAAGTAATGGGGATTGCTTAGGGGGCTGACAAATGTTAAAGTACTGCAGAACAATGTGAAACTCAGAGAACAAGAGGAGGAACAACTGCAATGTGTTAAAGAGAAAGTAAAGATGTTCGAGGATAACATACACTACATCCAAAAGGTAGGCAGAAAAGTGCCAATGTCTCTCATTTTTACTTCATTACCCTGCATTTTTCTTTTAGTTTTTATTGGTGAATGATCTGAAGTGGTTACTGTAAGTATGTTTAAGTTTTCAATTAAATGTACATGTTGCTGTGAAGTAAAATGTCTATATATTCCAATCCAGTTATTGTACACTTCAGGAATAATATATAAATTCTCTCCTACTACTGAATTCACGTCTTCCATACCAAACATTTTTATAAATTTCTTTAGAACTATACCCTCTTCAGTTTTATTTTCCCTTCTAGGTCCCACATACACATCTTCACTGTTGCATATCTCAAGTTCCAGTCCCCCCATAAGTAATATCTGCTGAAAGCAGATTATGCCTCCCAAAAAATTTCTTAAGCTCCATAACAGCAGTTTTGGATGTAATATAAATGCATGCCAGTATAATTCTCATTCCTTGCCAGTAGCCCTTTACTACTACAAATCTGCCATCATCTTTTTTCCCTTCTTCTATAACTATTGGAGCTTATCTAGCAATTACTATAATTACTCCTGTTTTCCTTTGCCTCAGATATTCTGCTGAATATCCATCCTGAAATCCACTCTATCAAATTCACATGCTCATTTCTTTCCATGTGTATTTCCTACAGCATTACTATTTGCACTCTGCATTTCTTATCATAATTCAATACTTTTACCCATTTTGTCTATACCTGTAAGGCCATTTGAATAGCGCAGTCATTACAACAAGAAGTTACTGTTCCCACCTAATGTGCATGACAGTTTTTTGAATGTGTATTTCCAACGTTTGTGTTACATGCACACACTAATGTTTGGCAGATTGATCTTTTATACATCGGTTTCTCGTCATTTCCATTTGAACCTGTGTCACATTTTTTTCAAGACTTTGTTTCAACGAAACTCCTCAAAAAACAAAGGATATCTCAATAACTTATTAACTTAGAACAAATCCACAAAACCTGTGTACATCTTCAAAAAAAAAAAAAAAAGTTTAACCCTCTTGATAGGAACACTTGTCCCAAATTGACGGCTGCACCCACAGGCATTAACTAACCTAAAATTAAGGTTATGTCTGCTAAAGAGCATGTTACAGCCTGTGTTCCCACCTACACTAGTTGCAAAATGTTCTTTTTGTATCAACCTTCACCTCCCAGATGCAAAAAAATATGTGTATGCTTTCAGAAAACATTAACTTTAAACCCTAAGAAAAAAATGCACTGGCTAACAAAAGTCAATAATACATTGTTCTATTAAATGCATTAAAGTAGTAACGCTTTTAGGAAAACTGCTATCTCTTATTCACTTTCAATAATTATAAACTTTGTTACTGAACTGCTTGACATTGTACCTTTAAATTGTGCATCTCCCTCAGCACACAATACTCAGAACTCTCAAGATAAATTGTTTGCACCTGCAGACAGCGTATCTTCATGGAAATATAAGAACAGAATGTACAACTACCTTCAGCAAGAGAATTCTTAACTCTCACTGAACATTTATTTTCTAAAGGGGAAAAAAACAAGCTAATATTGCATATGGAAGAGACTTTGCACTTCTCATGGCATTCATTTTGTCTTATTTTTTTAAGCCTACTTGCTTACAGAACACTCTTGTTTTTAGATTAAGCTAAAGGCATTAATTCAGGAATTTCTGTATGCAAAAAAGAGAAAACACCACAACTCTATATACAAATCAGTGCAGTTTTACTCCCCATACCCCACCCCAACAGCCCAAGATTACGCATATTAACATGTGTTTCTCCAGCCTTTCTTCTCTTTTTCCACTGTAATGCCTATAGTTCTTAAAACAAAAAAGTATGGGTTTACTTTAATGTCTTTATCCCATACAACAATCAGTGAAAAGTCTCACCCTTACCCTCACATTTAAGATACAACTGATTACACAAATCTGCTTTACTATATATAGCATCATGAAATGTTTCATACAAACACTACTAAGAACAAAAAAGAAGTTATGTACTCACCATCATGTTCCATCTGTGTTGTCAATCTTCATTTATCCTTGACCTAAGGGACTTGGCTCGCGTGAACCAAAAACGAACTCCTGAACCAAGTACCTACCCAGAATGCCTCTCTCTAAATTACTTCAAATCAAGTTTGCAGCTACAATACAAGACTAGTAAAAGGAAGTACTATAACCATTGAAGAGGCCATGTCTGAGGTCATACATCAGGAGACAGACTACCAGGACTAAGGGAGGGGAAGGAGGGTGGGGTTGTCAAAAATAAATGAAGATCAACACAGATGGAACGTTATGGCGAGTACATAACTTCTTTATCTGATGTTGTCAATCTTCATTTATCCTTGACCTATGGAACGGAGTTCCCAGCTACGCTGTATCCTGGGAGGCCTTATGGAAGGATATTCCTGAGTACCATAGAACCAAATGAAGCTCTTCCTCTGGAGACCAGATCCACTTTGTAATGAGCATTAAAGGTATGTGGACAGACCCATGTTGCGGCTGCACATATATCATCCATAGAGGCCCTGGAATGCAAAACATCCAATGTGGCTATAACCCTTGTTGAGTGTGCTCTAACTGGGGCTGCCAATTGAGGATTTCCTGTTGTACACAAAGGTAATGCATTCTCTTAACCACCTAGACAGTGTGACCTTTGTAACTGATTTACACATGGAAGGACCTGAAAAGCAAAGAAATAACTATTCGGACTTTCTGAAATATTTTTATTCTGTTGAGATAAAAATGTAATTGTCTGTGAACATGCAATAAATGTAAGCAGTATTCTTCCTTACTGGAAAAAATAGGGAAGAATACAGGCAATTCATTGGACTGATTTATGTTATTTTCAGATACAACCTTTGGAAGAAAGGATGGATTATTCCTTAGAGATACCCTGTCTTTATGAAAAATCAAATATGAAGGTTTTGAGGATAATGCCTGAATCTCTGAAATCCTCCAAGCAGATGTAATGGCTATTAAGAAAATGGTCTTCCAAGACAGAAATTTCAAATCACAGATAGCCACTGGCTCAAAGGGGAACTGGACCAGGGATTGCAGAACCATAGTAAGATCACAGGGAATGAAGGTTTCCCTATAAAGAGGCTTTAACCTTAATGTTTCCTTTAGAAAAAAAAAACATACACAGTCTATGTGAAATTAAAGGTTGTCCTTCAAACCAGTTATGGAAATTAGAAATACCAAGCTGAACTCCGATGGTAGAAGAAGAAGCTCCTTGTTCAAAGAGTATAGATAAAAATTACAAAAACTCTTCCACTGATGTCGAGAAAGGATCAGGTTTATTTTTGTATGACCATAAGGAAAATCTTTTCCATTTGTTGAGGTAGAGTCTCCTTGTGGATGGTTTATGGGAAGCTAGCAAAATTTTTTGAACTGCGGAATATAACTTATTTCACCTGGCAATCAATGGAACTGGAGTAACCATGCTGTAAGCTTGAGATTTTTCAGACTGGGGTGAACTAATGCCCGAGGATGATACAGGAGATCTGGAACTGGGTCCAGAGTCCATTGATGTTGAAGTAGGTAAGGCCAAATAAAGGGGAACCAAACTTGTCAAGATCAAATGGGGCTATAAGGATCACATTGCTCTTCAACCTTATGACTTTCTTCAAGAAAAGGGGTATCAGAGGAATGGGGGAAAGGCACAGAGTAGTCCCAGGGGCAAATCGTGAAGGAGAGAGAGTCTCTCAGGGACTCCCCATGAGAAGGGATTAGGGCAAAGAAGCTGTTGCACTTGTTGTTCTGGGGGGATGCAAATACAGTAGATCGCAACAAGGCTAGCCCCAGCGACGAAAAATCTCCTTCACTAATGTGGAATTGAGAAACCACTTGTGAGGCAAGAGGATGCATCTGCTCAGTTTGTCTGCTATCATATTGAAGCTCCCCAGTATATGCATTGCTACCAGAAAAGCGGTTCGAAGATATCACCCACTGCCACACTCTGAGATCTTCTTGACAGAGAGGGTAAGACTTGATTTCATCTTTCTTGTTGATATACCACACTACTGATATGTTGTCTAACTGTATCGCAATTGCTCCTAGAGAAAGGACAGTTTGAAAGGCTTGCAATGCTAAGAGCACTGCCCTCACTTCCAGCACATTGATAAGCAGATTGGCCTCTACTGGGGACCAAGTGCCTTGGACAGTCATTCCCTGAAAATGCAATCCCCCACCGATATGGGAGGCATCCATGGTCATTATGACCTGGGGATGTGGTGAAACAAATGGCAGGCCCAAATGAATTTCCTCATAGTCCATCCACCAAGATAAATCCTTCTTACAACGATTGGTAATTCGGATGCGATGAGACAGAGGTTGAGTGAGGATAGCAGCCACTGCAGGATTCTCATGTGACATCTTGCCAGCGGTACTAATGTGATGGCCGCCACCATGGATCTCAGTGCCTGTAAAACTAGTGATGCGGGAACACTGTCATTAGAGAGAATAAGGTACGCCTGTGATCTTATTTTCTGTAATCTATGAGTAGGAAGGGAAGCTATGTAAGAGGTCATATTGAAGCAAGCTCCTATGAATTCCAACTGTTGGGTCAGACTTAATTGAGACTTGGCGAGATGCACTGTTATACCTAGACAAGAACAAGTGCGTACGATGAAATCTTGTCTGTTCCAACAGATGCCTGGTGGGAGCGGTAAGCAGCCAGTCGTCCAGATATGGAAACACTTGCAATCCATGCAGTCTCAGGGGAGCTGCTACTGCTGCCACACATTGGGCTGTGGTGAGACCGAAGGGCATGGTTCAGGACTCATAATGACTGGCTCCCAGCCAGAAGTGGAGGAACCTCCTGGAGTGTTTGTCCATTTTTATGTCCAGGAGGTCTACAGGGCACATCCAATAGTCTTTCCCTAAGAAGGGAAGAACAGACTGAACCGTGACCATCCTGAATTTTGTCTGTTGAACGAACTTGTTCAGAACACTGAGATCCAAAATTGGTCTCCAGTCCCCGGTCTTTATTGGCACCAAAACGAACCTTAAATAGAATCCAGATCCTATCTGATCTGGCAGGATTTCTTGGATGGCTCTTTTCTAGCAGCTTTTGAATTTCCAGAGCTGCCTGATCCCACTGACTGGGTGGAATATCAAGGAACTTTCTTCCTAGTTTTGTGGTAAGGTTGAATGGAATATAGTAACTTCTGGTAATGATCCTTAGCATCCAAGCATCTGTGGTTATCTTTTGCTAGGCTAGAGGAGGCAAAGACAGTCTTTACCAGACTGCCTCCAGAGGCAAGCAATCAGGCCTCCTTTCCGGAGCACTGGTAGGGTACCCCCAAGAAGGAATCTCTGGAACCCTGATTTTGTGGGCCACCTCTGCTGTGTAGTCGGCTTCTTCCATTATACCTCCCCCCTCTGCCCCGGGGAGAGTAATTACTGTGTGTGTCCTGGAAAGGCTCTTTGGTCTTCTTGAACCATATTTTCCCACTTCTCTGGTTCCTGGAATAGGAGCATTGAAGAGCGGAAATACGTGTGCCCACGGCAAACAGGATTTTTCCTTTCACACCTGGCTAATGTGTCTTTCACTTTGGGGCCAGAAAGGGAAGATCTGCCAAATGGAGCATTGATGAATGAAGACTTGAATGGCTCTGCAATCTCACACAAGCATATCCAGGCATGCCTCCTTATGGCTATGCCTGAACCCGCTGCCCCAGTCGTCCCTGTGGCTGCATGTGCAATAAGCCTCACAGGCAAGTTAGAAATAAGACTCCAGGGTAGCAAGCTGGGAGGCTACCTTATCTTATAACTCATCAGGCACAGCTCCTGCGAGGGTATCTGAGAGCTCATTGATCAGCTCCCTCTGAAGTCTAGTGAAGTGTGCCAAGAAATACAACAACCACAAGATAAAAGGCCAAAGAAGCATAGACTGACATTCCAAATTTGTACATTGGCCTAGACTCACGGTTAGGGGGGGATGAACAGTGGAACTTTCTTCTGCTAGTTCCTTCTTGGTGGCCGCTGCCACCACCATGGCATCTACTACTAAACCTTTGGTCCAGTGTTGATGGTCCTCTGGAGCTGAAAGAATTTTAGCTGGTCTCCTGGGGATTGAATCTACGCAGTCAGGGGCCTTCCATTCCCGCTGGGCGATCAGTTTAATAAAATGTCAGCCGGCAGGGCCACCCAAGAGGTAGATGGCTGAGCACCAAAGGCTTGCAAGTACACAGACTATTCTGAGGAAGTGTCTTGGGACTTCCAGCCACCCTTCTGTTTTAATATCTCAAGAATGTCTCTGAAGGAGACGTCTTCTGGGGGTGACCTGGGAGAAACCTCCCCGACATCGAAGTCCATGTCTTCTGTGACAGATTCCTCCAGGGAATCGAGGGGTTTCCTCTTAAACAACCTCTTCCAAGGCATCTTCTCAGTGGGAACTTCTGTGGAGGAATCAGTAGAGATGGAGCCCTGTAAGGGGGTGTCTTGCAGCTTTGGTGCTCACTGTTCTGGTGTGGAGGTTGGTGGAAGCTCTGGACCAGATGGAGTCCCAAGAAACCAGCTGGGAGACTGGAAAGGCCAAGGACCTTTCCATAACTTGAAAAGCAGGTCCCCTGAAAGAGGGACGGATGTCCACAACCAAGTAAGACACCCTCGGAGCTATGGTCCCACCTTGCTCCAAGGAAACCAGCATCAAGGCTGACACCGAGAAAGAGTCCACAAATGGCATTGTGTAGTTATGACCCTGGGAGTCCATCAGTTCTGAAGAAACAGAGGAGCTCAGGGCAGAGAATGGGTCCAAAGACATGAGAGCTGTCGGCACCAGGACAGCTGGAATTGGGGAATTTGCAGCCAGGTTCTCTAAAGCCTCACTGGTTAGAGGAGGAATGTCTGGTGCAATCTTTGAAGAAAAATTCCCATCTCCAGATAGGAGTGAAGCCTGGTAAGAACTGGAAAGAAGCCCTTGCCATGAGGAGCTGATCCATCAACCTCACAATGTTGACTTCCATCAGACTCCTAGAGGAACATACCAACAAGGCTGAAGAAGATTCTGGCCTCTCCAAAATACGACTTGGCAGTTGCCCAACAAATGCGGTCTATAGAAGGAAAACACCTGGTCCTAGGAAATGAAAGAAATCATGGTTCCTGGGATAGAGGCAACGGTGACGAAACTGGTGCCGAAGAGATTGTTAGCACCATAGTAACCTGCACTAAGGAAAGAGAGGTGATATGAAGGATCAGCACCAAGGTGGACAGTACCAAAAGTTGAGGTGCCAAGGTAGTCACTACTACCAGAACTCTTCTCTCTCCATATTTGGTTCCAGAGAAGTACTGGGAACCAACGGTTTTAATTTCTTATGTGCCACAGCTGAAGGGGACTCCAGCACTGAGAGACTTCCCTTTTTTGTGTGCTCAGACTTAGTACAAGAGGAGGAAGATGTGTGTTTGCGCATTTTTTGCATCGTGCAGCACCGCAGGGCTACAGTTAAATTATTCCAGGTGCCAGAAAGTCTGCTCTTCAAATTTTCCCTTAGAACTAGCTGGTTTCTCAGTAGTAGCACTAAAATCCGAACCCCTGTAACTAGTACTTGCTCTAGAACCTGCTGGAAAGCACTAGGAAGACTGAAACTGATACAAGCACTCAACTCTCCTGGTCAATAAGGAGAAATTAATCGTAGGCATTAAACAGCCTATAATTGCAAAGTACCTTGCAAAGGTAAGGGAAAACAGCTGTTGTACTTTACAAAAAAAGCACCTAAACAGGCATGCCCAAGGGTCAGCTTCTGGTGATTTCTCCTGTCCACCTGGTGAATCTAGGCATACTGGGGCAATGCGGCAACTGCCTCATGTACACAGACAACCCTCTCCTCCTACCACCCAACACTACAATGTGTGAGAGATTCACTTAAATAGCCAAACTGGAAGCAAAGCTCTCTCTGGCCAAGATTGTGCTACACTGTCAAGAAGAGAAGGTTAACACCTGCACTACACCTCAAGCAACTCGTAGCCCTTCAAAACCCACACATAGCAACACTAAATCTACATATGCGGAGGCCCTTAAAGTACAGTTTTGTACCTACCATAAATGTAGATGCTCGAGTGTTCATACTGCTGCAGTCATCACACTTGGGTTATCCTGCCGTCATGCGGTCCCGCAGTCGGCCTGAGTTTCAAAGTCTTGGTCCGGCGTCGGTTGCTGTCGCTTCTTCCCTGACGTGAGTGCAACAGGGGTATATAAGATGCATCCGATGCCATTTTCTTCAGTTTTTCTTGCCCCAGATGTCAGGTGCCCCCAAGTACGTAGGCAATACATATTGCTAATAAAACATATATAAAAAATAAAAACAATACCTTCAGTTACAAGCAAATACACCACAAAGGTTGTATAGGACAGAAAGGTATAGATAAGTCCAGCTAGGACAGAGGTGATAGAGGGAGGGTAACCTGGACTGCAGCAGTGTGAACACTCGAATATCTACATTTATGGTAGGTACAAAACTGTACTATGTTCATCGTGTTACACTGCTGTATTCATCACACTTGGGTAGAATCCCAAAGCTAAGGTTGGGTGGCTGGTCTATAAAGAGTTAGGATTGGCTATGAGGCCCTGCAGAACTGCAGTGGCAAATCCTGCTCTGGATTTAGAGTAAAGAGGCAAGTGGTAATGCTTGGTAAATGTGTGCACTGAACTCCAAGTTGCAGCCTCCAAAATTTCCTTGGTTGGTACTCCTCTGAGAAAGGCTGTTGAAGTGGCTGTTGCTCTGGTAGAATGTGGCCTAATGTTATTAGGGACCGATTTTCCATGCTGTGTGTAGTAGTAACGAATACAGTGTCCTATCCATTTGGAAATAGTCTGCTTTGAGATAGCCTTGCCCTGTGATCCTGCAGCATATGCTACAAACAGTTGCTCAGTTTTCCTGAAAGCTTTTGTTTTGTCCAAGTAGAAGCGTAGCTGCCTGTGTATGTCCAAAGAGTGCAGAAGTTTCTCCCCTTTATTCTGGGGGTTTGGATAAAAAGTTGGCAAATGGATGGTTTGGTTAAAAGCCACACTAGATACCACCTTTGGCATAAAGGTAGGGTTTGTCCTTAAAGAAACCCTGTCCTGAAGAAATATTATAAAAGGTTCCACTGCCATTAATGCCTGTAGCTCTGAGACTCTTCGTGCTGAAGTTACTGCCAGGAGCAGAGCTGTTTTCCATGATAAAAATTTTAGATAGGCTGTATTGGCTGGCTCAAAAGGTGGCAAGGTCAGTTTTTCCAAAACAAAATTGAGGTCCCAAGTTGGTGTTGGTGCTCTCCGGGGCAGTCTTATGTTTTTAGCCCCTCTGAGGTACTGCTTTAGCAAGGGATGAGAGAATAATGGAGGATCCTTGTTGTAATGAGCTGAAATGGCAGAGGCGTGGATCTTAATTGATGAGAAGGATAGGCCTTTGTCCAGCATCTCAGTTAAGTATTGTAAAATCTGAGGAATGTTTGGGACAAGAGGGTCAAGGCTTTGAGTCTGGTTCCAGCCACAGAATCTCTTCCATTTTTCTGAGTAAGATTTCCTGGTGCTAGGCCTCCTGGCCTCCAAAATGACATCCATAACAGCTTTAGAGAGAGGTGTTGCCTGTTTGACTAATGAATCTGCCATGCAGCCAGGTTTAGGGTTTTGAGCTGACCGTGCAGGATCAGAAGGTGTGGAATTTGAGGCAAAATCCATGGTGGGCCTTGAGCTAAGTTCTTTAAGATTGGGTACCAGTGCTGGCGTGGCCAGTCTGGAGCAATAAGGATCATCTGTGGTTTTTCTTGTCTGGCTTTTAGGAGTATCTTTGAAAGGAGAGGCAGTGGTGGGAAGGCATAAACTTTTAGGCTTTTCTAGCTGAACGAAAGAGCATCCACTTTCCATGCTTGTGTGTGGTAAGTCCTTATGCAGAATTTTTGTAGTTGGCAATTCAGTGGGGAGGCAAAAAGATCTATGTCTTGGCAGCCCCATTTTTGCGTTACCATGCTGAAGATTTCTGGATTCAATTTCCATTCGTGAGGGTCCACGATATTTCTGCTTAGATCGTCTGCCAGAGTATTTTTCTTTCCTGGCAGGAATTGTGCTTGCAGATGAACGTGATAAGTTAGAGCTGTGTTCCACAAGGTCATGGCTTGCCTGCATAGGGGATAAGAATGAGTGCCCCCTTGCTTGTTTATGCACCACATTACTGTGGTGTTGTCTGTCTTTAATAATAATTGTCCTGGATGCAGAAGGTCCTTGAAAGCTGTTAGGGCATTTTGAACAGCCAACATCTCTTTTTGATTGATGTGAAGATGCATTTGGTCTGTGGTCCACTTGCCCTGAATACATTTTCCTGCCATGTGTGCTCCCCAGGCATAATCCGAAGCATCTGTTGTTAGTCTGCCTGGCTGTAGATAGAGTGAAAGGCTGACCCTTGTTGAGGTGACATGCCTGTGCCCACCATCAAAACTCCTGTTGTAGGCAGGGAATTATTTGTATTACTGTTTCTAAACTGTGAGAGTGTTGAGTCCAAACACTTTTTAGGTACCATTGTAATTTCCTCATATGCAGTCTGGCATATGGAATTAGTAGCATGCAGGATGCCATGAATCCCAGGGCCTGCAGAATTTTTCTTGCAGGGAGATGGGACTTTTTTGCCAGCAATTGAAAATATTGAGTCAGTTGTCCTTGTTTGTCTGGCGTGAGATAAGCCATCTGGGCCGTTGTATTTAAGTTGACACCTAGGAATATTATCTGTTGTGAGGGCACTAGTTTTGACTTCTTTTCGTTTACTGTGTACCCTAGAGAAATTATCAACCTTTTTACAAACGCCAGATGCTTTAGAAGAATGTCCTTTCTCTCTGCTTGAATGAGGCAGTCATCCAGGTATGGATATATTTGAATTCCTTTTTGTCTGCAAAATGCAATTACTGGTGCCAGGCACTTTGTAAAGACCCTGGGCGCAGTAGATAAGCCAAAGGGCAGTGCAGAGAATTGGCAGTGCATTGTACCAGCTTTGAATCTGAGGTATCTTCTGCAATCTTGTCTGATAGGGACATGCACTTTGAGGTCCAAAGTAACAAGCCAAGCCTTCTTGCCCAGCATGGGAAGAAGCTGCTGTAGTGTCAACATTTTGAATTTCGGAACATCCAGGTAAGTATGAAAGGTCTAGTATGGGTCTCCAGGCTTTGTCCTTTCTGGGGACCAGGAAGAGTCTTGAGTAAAATCCTTGTCCTTGTTCCTGCTGTGGTACTTTTTGAATAGCTCTCATGTCCATGAGGGCTGAAATTTGTATTTGAGCCTCTGCCCATTGATTTTGTGGCAGGTTTGGCATTCCTTTTAGCCTTGGTAAAGTGTGAAAGTGGAACCTGTAACCTTGAGACACAATATTCAGAACCCATTTGTCTTGGGTGATTGTTTGCCAATTTTGAAAAAAAAGTGCAAGTTTCCCCCCTAAGGGGGCTGCCAAAAGGGAAGTGCTTGGCATACGAAGGGGGAAGTCATTGGGACTGTTTCCTGTAAGGCGGAGACTTGTCCTCACCTCCTTTTGGGGTTGAGGTACCCCACTGTCGTTGTCTGTAAGAGCCTTGGGGTTGAGATCTGCCTCTTGGGCGTCTGTATCTGCCTCTCTGTGACCTGTCTGACACTGGAAAGGACCAATTCTTTGTAGGCCAATTTCTGCTAAATCGAGGTGGCTGTACCTGTAAGAAATCGCTGACTGTTTGCATAGATTTAGCTTTATCCTCCATTTTCTTTAACACCTCTTCTGCCTTAACACCAAACAAGGTATCATGCTGTAAAGGAGCATCCAATAATTTTGCCTTAACATGGTCAGGTAAACTCTGTTCTTTTAACCAAGTATGTCTTCGAATCACAGAACCTGTAACTGCGGCTCTACAAGAGGCCTCCAAAGAATCAAAACCACATTGCAGAGTATGTTTCCCCACCTGTTCAACTGCATGCCATAAATCCTGCATTTCGTTATAGTCAGGAGCTTCTGAGCTTGTAAGCATTTTCTGTTTTAACTGAGCCATTAAATATTGTTGGTACTTAAGCATGTGAAACTGGCAATTTAAAGCCCTTACTGCTAAAGTTGCAGAAGTGTAAACTTTCTTCCCCCATCTATCCAATGCTCTAGAATCTCTGTCAGAGGGGACTGGATTTTTTGCAATGGAAGCCTTAACCCCTTTGGGACCCTGGGAAATGGTTTCTGGGTCAGCAGAAGGGTTTTTATAAAGAAACTTGTGAGAGTCAGGGACTCTATAGTACCTATCTGGCTTGGCTGGTGCAGGGGGCAAAGAATCCGGAGATAAGCTGGATTCAGAGAACACATCATCCACAATATCTAACACAGGCGGAATAGCAAGGGGCCTGTGCTGAGGCAATAAAAGGAAGTCCCCTGAGCCTTTTCTTGGATTCTGAATAATCCTGACTTTCCCAATGGAAATGCTCCCTCATGGTATGTAAAGTTTCCTCAAAAGAGTAATCCTCAGGAGGAGAGGCTGAAGGGATAGATTGTTCAGCATCAGAGTCCTCATAGGGGGGTAGAGAGTATCCCTGGTATGAATAGGAATAAGAGGAAATGGAAACCTGATCAGAGGAATCATAGTCTGTATCCTGCCTAGGCCTATTCTCAGGAGGGGGATGGGAACCCCTGATTAGAGTAATGAGGTCTTCGGCCATTTTCAGCATCTGTTTCTTAGGCATGGAGGACTGTCCAGGAGAATGCTGTACTTGCTTCTTTGTCTTTAATGGTGTTTTTGTCTTGGCTGTTGCTTTAATGGTAAGTTGTGAAGGTCTGAAAACACCTTCAGAAGCCGATGCCTGCTCAGTGGCTCCGGACCCATCTGAGGGATTAGTTTCCGTAGGCCCAATACCTTGAGTTTCCAGAGGCCTAGTTGTCTCCACGTGGGAGTCGGAGGCGGCCTGTGGCTCTGAGGTAGCGAGTGTCAGGGGCTGCGAAAGAGCCTCACTGAGAACCGGCGACTGGCCTAGAAGAGGCTTTGTCGTCGGTTTTGGACCTCGGATGCCTGTCTTTATCCTTGTCTTTGCGTTTTTTTTATGAATTGCGGTCGTCGGTTGTTCTGACGGCATTGTATAATTGAACCTTCGGCCAAAGTAGTGCAAAGCAAAATCAAAACGTCGTTTTATAGTGCGTTTGTTAAATCTAGCACAAAACTGACAACTAGTGATGTCGTGATCAAGGCCTGGGCATGGAATACAGTAAGAGTGGAAGTCCTTATGAGGTCTTTGCTTCCCACAAGAAATACAATTATTAACTTTTTCTGACATCGGTCTGAGGCAAGAAAAAAGTTTCCCCAACAGGGTACTTAGCTTTATTGAAGACTTCGGATCTGAAATTCGACTTCGAAAATCTCAGGAGTCGGCCGACCGGCACTTGCGAACTGCTTTTGCTTCGGGCACCGCGCGACAAGAAAGACTGAAGAAAATGGCGTCGGATGCATCTTATATACCCCTTGCACACTGACGTCAGGGAAGAAGCGACAGCAACAGACGCCAGACTAAGACTTTGGAACTCTGGCAGACTGCGGGTCAGCCTGACGGCAGGATAACCCAAGTGTGATGACTGCAGCAGTGTAACACGATGAACATCATTAACCTGCCCAAGCAACAAGGACCTCCGAAGCTGAAATGCAAACAAACACCAGTCACAACCAAAGTGACACACAGCTCACAGCACCAGTGTGCCACCCAACAACAGCCCTTAAGCCAAGACAATGTACCCAACACTTTAGTCATAGGTGACTCTATAGTCAGGCACAATGATGTCCCACTCACAAGGCTGAACAAGGAGGAAATTACAGTCAGCTGCCTGTCGGGTGCCAGGATCCGCCACATAACGCATGCACTCAAGTCACTCCACAACAAGTACAAATACAACTCTGTCATTGTCCATGTTGGAGTGAATGACTTGAGATGTACCTCCCTGGACTACATGAAAAGAGACATGGGAGAGCTCTCGGATCATGTGGCCCAGGCAGGTATGCCCTAGCCCTGGGTAGCATCCTGCCTTCACCCAGAATGATACCACAGTATAAGGAAAAAATGATTGACTTCAACAATTGACTAAGCTTCTAGTGTCATTCAAAGGGGATCCAGTATCTGTCTGCCTGGGAAGACACGATCGACAAACCATGATGCTTTGCCAGAGGTGGTCTGCACCGGTCACCCCTGGGATTCAGGTTACTGGCTAAAGCTCTTGCCACCCCTATAGTGCCTTTTTTAGGCAAGGTTCAAAGGACAAAACCACCACCATAACAGATACAAGCAGGCAAAATCTGAAGGTAATGCTACTCAATGCTAGAAGTCTAAACCTCAAAATGCCCTCTCTCGAGGCACTCCTAAAAATGGAGAACATCGATATCTGTGCAGTAACTGAGACCAGGTTCAAGGCTCCAGAGAGCACCCCTGCAATAACAGGCTACAACTCTTACCACACTTTTCGGCTACAAAACCAAGACGAAACACTAAAGGTGGAGTAGTGTCCATATTCACCAAGGATATTCACACCTCCAGGCTAGCTGCCCAACACAATGCATCTGAAATTCCCCAGGTGCAACTAACACTAGGTAAGACTGCAATCCAAATTGTAGCTTGATACAGATCCCCGACCATGCCCCAAGATTCTCACTACACCTTTCTAAACATACTGGAAAATATAAAGATACAACCAAACACCCTAATACTGGGTGATTTCAACTACCCTGCCATTAACTGGGAAAACTACTCGGGGACCAACGCCTTTTCCCAACGGTTCTTGGAATTCATAAATTTCAATGCCCTGGATCAACTAATCCATTGTCCCACCAGGGGCTCCAATATCCTAGACCTGGTCATTACCAACATGGGAGATAGATGCTCCACATCAGTGGTCACCCCATCATTGGTCAGATCTGACCATAAGCAAATCATGCTTGACATCCACATCCCACCCCCACCCCCCAGTAAGGAAACCTCCGTAAAAAAACTTCACAAGAAGCCAACTTTATGCTACTGAAGTCAGAAGTGACAAACTTCATGACACCCATGCAGACGGGATCTGAAAGTTCGACTGTTGAATCCTACACTAAGGCACTGTACGAGCACATCCACTCGTGGATGAATTGTGCCATTCCAAAGAGAACCAAGATGCTCTCTTCCAAAAAAAGGAAGCCAATCTGGTGGTCCCCTGCTATAAACAAACTATACAATAGAAGGAAGAAACTGTTGCAGAAAAGAGGAAAATCCCAGGATGCAAAAAACTCCCTCACCAGCCTCAGTAAGAAGCTGAGATCTTTCATAAAATTCTCAAAAGCTAGTTACGAAAATAAAATTGCCAAAGATTCCAGAGACAACCACAAGGCAAGAGGGTCGGTGAGAGGGTGTGATGACTGGAAGAAGATCAACAACTCAGATGGAACGTTATGGTAAGACATAACTTCTTTATCTGAAGCTGTTAATCTTCTTCCTATTCAACATTGATGGGACGGAGTCCCCAGCTACTTGGAGAACCTGGGTGGCCCTTATGGAAGAACATTCCTGAGAACCACTGAACCAAAGGCCGCTCTTCCCCTGGAGATCAGATCCAATTTGTAATCCTTGATAAAAGTGTGGGGTTTAGCCCAAATGGCAGCTGCACAAATGTCATCCATGGAGGTCCTAAAGTGGAAGGCAACAGATGCTGCAAAAGCCTTAGTTGAGCGAGCTTTGATTTGGCCAGGCTTAGATCCCTCCGTAAATTAACATGTGAAGGCAATGCAATCCCTGAGCCATTTAGACAAAGTAACCTTTGATACTGCACCTCCCATTCTAGGGCCCGCAAAGGAAACAAAAAGCTGGACTGACTTGCGAAATAATTTAGTTCTGTCCAGATAAAAGCACAATCGTCTATGAACATCCAGGGAATGTAGGCAGTATTCTCCCTTGTTAGAGTAATTTGGGAAAAACGCAGGGAGTTCGATGGACTGGTTAATCGAAAAGTCAAAAACCACTTTGGGGAGAAAGGATGGGTTAGTTCGAAGTGATACTCTGTCCTTATGAAAGATTAAATAAGGGCTCTTGATACATAATGCTTGTAATTCAGAAATTCGTCTTGCTGAAGTTATAGCCACCAGGAATAAGGATTTCCATGATAAGAATTTTAGATCACAGGTGGCAGCCGGCTCAAATGGTGGCAAGGCGAGAGCCTGCAGAACCCAGGACAAATTCCATGCCTCCACCAGCTGGGAGGCCTGCTATGAAAAATACCCTTGAGCAAGGTCTTGCAAAGACGAGAGGAGATAAGTGGTACTCCTTCAGACCCGTTATGGAAGTTGGAAATAGCTGCTAGATGGACTCGAATGGTAGAAGCCGAGGACCCTTTGTCGAACAGTTCAGCCAAATACTGAAGAATAGCAGCTACGGGGGCTGAAAACGGGTCTAGCTCCTGATTACGTGACTTATGTGAATATTTTCCATTTATCCCTGTAAAGTTTTCTGGTGGATGGTTTATCAGAAGCCAAAATAATATCCCGGACAGGTGAAGAGAGGGTTTCCTGCCTGGCAACTAACAGAAGTGGAGAAACCAAGCTGACAGCTTGAGGGTGGACAGATTCGGGGGAGTCAGCCCCTGTGGGTAAGAAATTAGGCCCGGACGAGTCTCTAGGATCCAAGGAGGTTGCAATAGATGAGGTCGAAGGAAGGGAAACCACACTTGGCGAGGCCAGAACAGAGCAATGAGGATCACTTTGCTTCTCAACTGAATAGCCTTCCGTAGAACAAGAGGAATCGGAGGGTAAGCATAAAGAAGACCCGTGGGCCAATCGTAGACTACAGCATCTCTCGGTGACTCCCCGAGAGGGGGAAAGAGGGCAAAGTAGCTGCTGCATTTTTTATTTGAAGGGGAGGCGAAAAGGTCGCAGCATGGCTGGCCCAAGCAGCAGAAAATTTCTGTCGCCACACTCGGGTTGAGACACTACTTGTGAGGATGAAGGATCCATCTGCTCAGTCTGTCTGCAATCACGTTGGAGCTCCCCGGGATATGTGTTGCGATCAGGAAGCGGTTGGAAGCTATCGCCCACTGCCAGATTCTCATGGCTTTGCGACAAAGGGGATAAGACTTGGTCCCTCCCTGTTTATGTACCAGACCACAGACATGTTGTCCCAACAGTCATTCCAGACAGAAGAAGCGGATGAAAAGCTTGCAACGCCAACAGCACCACTCAACTCCAGGACATTGATATGCAAACTGACCTCTACATCGGACCACGTGCCTTGGACTGACTTTCCCTTTAAGTGGCCTCCCCACCCCATCAGGGAAGCATCCGTGGTCACCATGGCGCTGGGCTGTGGAACCTGGAAGGGACAACACCAAAGATTTTCTTCTGCACTTATCCACCAGAGGAGATCCTGTTTGCAAATGTTGGTGATGAGAATCTTTGAGCTCAAGGGGTGGAGGATGGATATCCACTGGGCCTGAAGGAGCCACTGTAGTAATCTCGTGTAGTCTGACTAAGGGGACTATGGGGATGGCTGCAGCCATAGATCCCAAGGCTTGAAGAATCTCCCTTGCAGACACCTTGCTTTGACAGAGTATCACCTGAACTTGTGCCCTGAGTCTCTGATGCCTGTGGAGAGGGAGTGAGATTAGGCTTGACTGCATGTTGAATACTGCCCCTATGAATTCCAGTTCTTGTGATAGTTGGAGGTTTGATTTGTCCCAGTGCATGGTGATGCCTAATGACTCCGCTAGAGCCAATGTGTAGCGGAGGGCCCTGACCAGAAGATGCTTGGTGGGGGCAGAGAGGAGCCAATCGTCTAGATATGGAAACACCTGGAATTCCTGAAGTCTCAGATGGGCTGTTACCACTGCAAGACATTTCGTGAACACTCTGAGGGCCGTTGAGAGACCAAAAGGCAGGGCTCTGAATTGATAGTGTTTGGCTCCCAACCGGAAGCGAAGGAGGCTCATGGAGCACTTGTCCATCTTGATATGGTACTATGCATCCCAGAGATCTAATGAGCACATCCACACACCCTCCTGCAGAAAGGGGAGGATGGATTGAATCGTGACCATGCAAAACTTGGTCTGAACTACTGATTTGTTTAGTCGACTGAGATCCAGGATGGACCTCCAATCCCCTGTTTTCTTTGGCACCAAAAAGAATATTGAGCTGCACTGATCTGAGGGGACCTGTTGGATGGCTTTTTTTAAAATAGCTTTCGTATTTCGGAATCTGCCTCCTCCCTTTGACTGGGTGGAACATTGGGAAGGAATTTCGGAGGTCTTGGATAGGATATTAGTGGAATATGGGTAGCCTCTGGTAATGATTTTCTGCACCCACTGATTGTTCATAATGGATAGCCAGGCAGCTTGGTGCAGAGAGATACTTGCCCTGACTGCTTCCAGATGAAAGCAACTGGGCAGCACCTCAGGAACATTGATATGGTCTACCTGAGAAGGAATCTCTGGAGCCCTGGTTCCGGGGACCCCCTCTGCCCTGAAAGGGACATCTGCCATGACTGGAACCCCCCTCTGCCTCTGGAGGAGTCCTCACCATGTGCGTCTCGGAAAGGACCTTGAGACTTATTGTGCCACATCTTTCCACTCCTCTGATTCCTGGAGAAGGAACGCTGAGGTTTGGGAAAGCATAGGCCAACGGCAGACGAGGTCTTCCAGTCTTGCTCGCACCTGGCTAGTGTATCCTTGACCTTAGCACCAAACAGATCCAAAGGCTCGATAGGGGCATTTAGAAAGGAAGACTTGAAGGAGTCCACAAGGTCACAGATGTGCATCAAGGCATGACGTCTCATGACTACGCCTGCACCAGCAGCTCTAGATGCTCCTTCAGTTGCGTGTGACAGCAACCTCATGGATGAATTTGATATGGATTCTAGGGTGGCAAGTTGGGAAGCAACTTTATCTCATGCTCCATCCGATACTTGACCCGCGAGGGTTACGGAGAGTTCGGAGATAAGATCTCTCTGAAGCCTCGTAAAATGTGCTGTGCCAGAAAGTTCAGAGACCTAACCGCGAAGGTCGCTGACAAAAAGACTCGCTTCCCTAACCTGTCCACTGCCTGGGACTCTGTTGGGCGGGTGAACAGCAGGACACTCTTCTGCAAGGTCCTTTTTTGTGGCAGCCGCCACCACCATAGCGTCCACTGGCAAGCCTCTGGACCAATGGGGGTTGGTCCTCTGGAGGGGAGAGTACTTTGTCTGATCTCCTGGGGATGTCCTCAATGGAGTTGGGGTTCTTCCAAACCAGTTGCATGGTGAGTATAACCAACTTATCGGCGGGGGGGGGGGGGGGGGGTATGGGTCACCCAAGAAGTAGAGGGCCGAGAGCAAAAGGCCTGCAGGAATACGGATTCCACTGAGGAAGGGGTTGAGGACTACCAGTCACCCCTCTATTTCAATATTTCCATGATGTCCCCGAAGGAGACATCATCAGGGGGTGACCGTGGGGACTCTTCCCCATCATCGTAGTTCGTATCCTCTGTGAGGGACTCCTCCAGGGAGTCCGTGTGTTTCCTCTTACACACCCATTTCCGAGGGGGTTCTTCGGTGGGAACATCCGAAGAAGACTCGGAAAGTGAAATGCCCTGGAGAGGGGTGTCCTGGGCCTTGCACTCTCGGAGTCCTGGGGGTGGTGGCCTTTGACAGCTGTGGCTCAGCGGGAACTGGGGGACTAACCAACTGTGGAGGATTGCTGGCAGCAAGTGTCCTCTCCATCATCCGGAAAGCAGGCCTGCTCTTAGAGGAATGGGAGCCTGGAACCGAAGAAAACAAAATCGGAACCGGGGTCACACCCCGCTCCAGATGGTCCGCCCCCAGGAACAGAGCCTCAATCAAGCTCGGAGCGGTAGTCACCCTCTGATCCGAAGTCGGGGCCGACACAACCGTCAGAACCGACACCGGAACCGGGGGCTCCACCCTCAAGCATGAGATTGAGGAAGGGTGGGTTCCAATGGAACCGGCATCCAAAGGGATCTCGGAGCCTCAGACAGAGTTGCTGTCGGTGCCGTGGAAGGAATTCCTCTAGTAAAAGTTAGATAGGATGAGCCTTGGAATCGAGGTGTCCAAGGGAGGACAGTAAGTAGGGGTTGCTGGAGAAACAGATCCAAAGCCCAGAGTGGGATAGGGTCTAGACGGACTTCAGATTCCCCTAGCAGTCAGCAGCTGATCAAAAAGGCGCACGACATCCAATTCGGAAAGGCTCCTGGTGGATCTCACAGATGCACAAGATTCAGGTGATGCAGCAGCAGATGCTCAGAGATAGCAGTTAGGAGCCAATCATTGAGATTAGGGAAAACTTGGATTCCTAACAGCTGCGAGTGCATTGTTACCACTGACATTAATCGTGGTGAACTCTCTAGGGGCTGTGGTGAGACTAAAGGGCAGTGCTCTGAATTGATAGTGACTGGCTCCCAGCCAGAAAAGGAGGAATTTCCTGGAGTGCTTCTCTACTTTCACACGACACATGCTAGCAAGCATCCTGGAGACCTACTGAACACATCCAATCATCTTTCTTTAACAGAGGCAGTATGGACTGATTCATGACTATCTGGAATTTTCTCTGGTTTACAAATTGACTTAGGTGACTGAGCTCCACAATGCATTTGAGGCCCCCCTCATACAGGCTTTTTTGGCACTAAAAAGAACCTCAACTAAACTCTCGATTCTAGCAGGTCTTGAAAGACCAGCCGGACATCTTTTTTTCTAGTAGTTTTTGAAATTTTACTACTGCTGGTTCCCACTGACTGAGTAGAATATCAGGGATTTTCCTTTTTCTGAGGCAGAAGGGAAAATGGAATAGAATAGCCTCTGAAATTATCTTTATTACCCATGAATCTGAAGTTGCATTTTGCCAGGCTTGTGGGTGCAAAGGCAAGCATCCCTGACTGCCTCCAAAGACAAGCACCCCTGACTGCCTTCAGAGTGCAGCAGCCAAGCAACCTTTCAGGGATGCTCACAGGGTTTCTCTGAAAAAGGACCGCAGAAGCCCTGGTTATGTGGTCCAAATCTTTCTATAGGGCAATGTCTGTTAGAATGCCTCAAGGCAGAGGCAATTCAATCACCCAGAGAGTTTTGTGGAATGGAAAACCAGATTTCCACTGCAGACAGAGTCTTGCCATCTTGTTGGCTACAGGTAAGGGTATCTTTGACTTTGGGTCTGAAAAGTGTCGACCTATCATAGGGAGCATTTACAAAGGAAGTTTTAAAGCTTTCTGCAAAGTCACAAAGGAGCATCCAGGTGTGATAGCTGCTGAGGCACAAATTCATTTCTTCAACCTATCAATCCCCCTAGACTACCTGTTGGAGGGATAAACAGAGGAACGTTCCTCAGATAATTCCTTTTTCATGGCTGCTGCTACTACTAAATCATCTACTTGGGAACCTTCATTCCAATGTTTTCTGTGTTTTGGAGCTGACAAAATTCTATCTGCTTTTTTATGGATAGGCTCCACTACCATCAGGGTCCTTTCATGTCAGTTGAGCCATGAGATTGATGAGCAGGTCAATGGGTGGTACCACCCAGGACGACGATGGGTTAGAACCAAATGTTTCCAATAACACTGACTCGTTCAGTGAGGGATCCTGGGTGGACCATCCCGCTTTCTGTTTCAACTCAAGGATTTCACCAAAGGTAACATCTTCAGAGGAGGAGCGGGGTGACCCTTCACCTTCATTCATATCAGTGTCTTGCGTGAAGGACACTGAAGAGGATCTATGCACTTCCATTGCCACCTGTTTACTGTGAATTCATTATGCTTAGAGACAAGAAAGTTTAGAATTAGACAGTCAGCTGGTATAACGTGGAATCTCAGAAGCTCGAGGTTCCAACTGTCTCTGTCTGACAAGAAGATCGGAAGTAGTAGCAGAATTTTGCTGGGGGTTGGGAAAAACTGACCCAGAGGGAGGGGCCTCCTGAGGCACAGCTAGGACTCTATGGAAAGCCTTGAAGGCCGAAGCTGCAACTGGCTCAGAGGACCTACCTCTATCCATGGAAGAAGGAGATCTCTCTGTGCCAATGCACCTTGACTCTGAAGCTGATCTGAGCTGTCAAAAGCAGAGGCCCTGAGAGGTAGGATAGCTCCAATAAGATAAGTGTCTACCCATCCCCTTCAGCCCTGGCACCAGTGCACTGGCGCCAAATCTCTCTCTGATCCAAATGCATCAGTGTCGAGAGAAAGATGCTGTCGGAGTTGAAGTAACTAATGTGACAATGCCAAAGGCACCTCAGTGTGAGAAGGAACCAGAGAGACTGCTTCCAAGTTACAGTGGACAGGTAACTGAGAAATAAGAGGGGGGGTGTGTGTTCGATCAGTGCTTGGTACAGTCCCAGAGGACAGTACTGAAAGAACCTCCAGATGGATCTACACCTTGAGAAACTTCCTTATCATCCTGTCAACATCATGTTTCGTGAGGCTTCAGGAGGGAGAGGCCACCGAAGGTGGTCTACATTATCACTTTTCTTGGAGAATAGGGGAATGGAGCCTCCAGCTCTCTGGTTCTAGCAAGAATTGGGGCTGAGGAGAAGAGAATCAGAGCTGAGAAGCTATTGGTTCTGACCTCCAATGTGATTTTTGATCCAGAGAACATTTCCTGGACACTTCAGGCACAGATTTCTTACTTTCGTCAGACTTATCTTTGTCTTTCTCTTTTACTTTCTTCTTAGCTTTTTCTTTGGTGTGAGACTTGTCTGAACTGGAAACTGGAGAAATATTGTCTGTAGAAGAAGATACTACAAAAGTTGAAGCCTCTGTAAGTGGGGGAGAAGACCTTTCAATATCAATTTCTCTCCTTGTCTGAAGAGCTCTAGCAGTGAATGAAGCTCAAAGACTGACAATCAATATCCAAATGCACAGCCCCAAAACAGTATTTACAGCGAAAATGGGGAGGTCTTGTGAGGCAACTTGTGCCTGCATTGAGAGCATTTCTTGAAAACTTGAGTCTGAAGTGGTACAGGGACTCGGCTAAGAATCCGGACTCTTGACAGCTGCAACAGCTATACGAAATACAGTAACTACCACAACAGTAACAACTATTACTACCACTCTAGTTGAGAACTAATAGCACTCAAAAAGTTATTACTAATTGTAAAAGGTAACACTAGCCTAATTTAACTACAGATCTAACCAGTAATACTATCTATCCTAATCAAACTACTAAAAAACTACCTATATCACTATCCAAGTTAGAAAAGCTTATCATGAACACACACTAATGAAAAAAGAGTATAAACTTTTTGTAGAGGAGGAGGAAAAGGCTGAATATCCACAAAGGACACAAGCCAAAACATGAGCCCTCAAGAACACATCTGAAGTCTTTGGGGCAAACGAGATCTGAGGTATTAGGGTGGAAGAAAGGGAATTAAGGGTAGGGAAGGAGTTACAGTCCTGGAATCAAAAGAAGCTTCAGAGTTAGATCCGGTCAGATAAGACAGCCCATGTGTTGAATCAGATGAAAATAGACAACATTGGATCAAAAGATAATACAAGAACTGAGAAAAGTACAGTTTTGTACCTACCATAAATGTAGATGTTCGAAGATCCACATTGCTGCAGTCCTTACATATGGGTAGTCCGCTGTCCTCGGTCGGCCCGAATACCAAAGTATTAGGCTGACGTCGGTCATGGGCGCTCAGATCTGACATCAGAGCGTCAGAGTATAAAAGCGCATGACCGACGTCATATCCTCAGTCTTTTCTTGCCCCAGATGTCAGAAGGCCCTAAAAAGAAAGGCCACAACCAAAAATAGAATACTTCCCAAAAGGCATGTACAAATAACAGCTACCACCCAAACCATACAACCATTCCAAACTACAGAGGGGAAGGAGGGAGGGTAAATTGGACTGCAGCAATGTGGATCTTTGAACATCTACATTTATGGTAGGTACAAAACTGTACTATGTTCTTCATCTCACATTGCTGCAGTCCTTACATATGGGTAGAATCCCAAAGTAGAGGTAAAGGGAGGCTGGCAAAATCATACAGCATTAGGAGCTGCCAAAATGCCCTGTAAGATTGCAGTGGCAAATCCAGCCCTAGATTTGGAATAAAGAGGAAGGTGGTATTGTTTAGAAAAAGTATGCACTGAACTCCAAGTAGCTGCTTCCAAAATATCTTTAGTAGCTACTCCCCTTAAAAAAGCTGTAGAAGTGGCAGTAGCCCTAGTGGAGTGAGGTCTGATTCCAGCCGGAATCTCCTTACCATGATGAGAATAACAAAAAGCAATACAAAAGCCAATCCACTTAGAAATAGTTTGTTTTGAAACAGGTTTCCCCTGAGAACCTAAAGCAAAAGAAACAAACAACTGCTGAGACTGTCTGAACCCTTTAGTCCTGCTCAAATAATAACGCAACTGCCTGTGAATATCCAAAGTGTGCAAAATTTTCTCCCCTTTATTTTGGGGATCTGCATAAAAAGTGGGCAAATGAATTGATTGGTTTAAGGCCACATTTGAAACCACTTTAGGCATAAAAGTAGGATTAGTACGCAGAGATACCCTATCCTTATAAAAAATTAGGAAGGGTTCAACTGCCATAAGAGCCTGTAATTCAGAAACCCTTCTAGCAGACGTAATGGCCAACAAAAAAAGCAGTCTTCCAAGACAAAAACTTTAACTCAGCAGTAGCTGCAGGTTCAAAAGGAGGTAAAGTAAGTTTTTCCAACACAAAATTGAGATCCCAGGCAGGAGTAGGAGCTCTACGTGGGGGTCTTATGTTCTTTGCCCCTCTAAGAAATTGCTTAAACAAAGAATGAGAGAATAATGGAGGGTCACAGTCATAGTGAGCAGAAATGGCTGCAGCATGAACTTTTATAAAGGAGAAAGACAAACCCTTGTCTAATAATTCTGTAAGATATTGAAGAGAAACACTTAAATCAGGCCTGGAAACATCAAAGCTCTTTGTTTTGCTCCAAATTAAAAATCTCCTCCATTTATCAGCATAAACTTTCCTTGTACTAGGCCTTCTGGCCTCTAAAATAACATTCAAAACTTGTTGTGGAAGCTGCGACCCTCCAGGTTCTAGAACCGAATATGCCAGGCTGTTAGATGCAGGGACTGAATCCTGACATTGAGGAAATGATTGCCCTCCTGAGACAAAAGGTGTGGAATCGAAGGCAAAGGCCATGGAGGCTCCCTTACTAAACTCCTCAGCAGAGGGTACCAGTGCTGTCGAGGCCAATCTGGAGCTATCAGAATCATGGAGGGCTTGTCTTGTCTGACCTTCAAGAGTACCTTGGAGAGGAGAGGCAGAGGCGGAAAGGCATAGATGTGAAGATTGCTCCAACTGAATGAGAGAGCATCCACTTTCCAAGCTGTGGGATGAAACATTTTTGTGCAAAACTTTGGCAACTGGAAATTTAGTGGAGAAGCGAACAAATCTATGTCTGGAGTTCCCCATATCACTGTCAATTTTCGAAATACATGAGGATCCAATTTCCACTCGTGGGGATCCACTATCTGTCTGCTCAAAACATCTGCTAAGGAGTTCTGTGCTCCTGGTAGAAACCTTGCCTGAAGATTGAGACGTAAACTGAGAGCAGTCTCCCACAAAATCATTGCTTGCCTGCAAAGAGGGTACGAATGGGTTCCCCCTTGCTTGTTGATGTACCACATGACAGTTGTGTTGTCTGTTAGAATCAACACTTGCCCTGGGTGAAGTAAATCCTTGAAAGCCATCAATGCAAATTGGACTTCTAACATCTCCTTCATGTTGATATGTAAATGTTGAAGTCTGGCAGGCCACGTGTCTTGAACCCATTTTCCATTGAGGTGTGCTCCCCAAGCCTTGTCCGAGGCATCTGTCGTTAAAATCTGACTCGCCTCTGGTCGGGTCACAGAGAGTCCCTTGTTTAGGTGACATTCCTGAGCCCACCACAAAAATTCCTTTTGAATGCAAGGTATTATTTGAATGACAGTGTCCAGATCTTGGCAGCGTTGTGTCCATACATTTTTGAGATACCATTGTAGCTTCCTCATATGCAGTTTGGCATTGGGAAGCACCAGAATACAAGATGCCATGAACCCCAAGGCTTGTAGGACTGTCCTTGCAGTCAGCCTGGACCGTAGAGACAATTGATGGAAATAAAGTGTAAGGTTCTTTTGCTTGTCCGGGGTCAAAAAGGCCATCTGGGAAGCTGTATTCAGTCTCACACCCAGAAAGCACATTTCCTGAGAGGGTACTAGACTGGACTTTGTTTCGTTCACAGAATACCCTAGGCATCTTAACACTGCCATCACATACTGTAGATGATGAAGAAGCTCGTACTTGTCTTGAGCAAGAATCAGGCAATCGTCCAAATAAGGATAAATTTGTATTCCTCTTAACCTTAAGAAGGCTATCACTGGAGCCAGAACCTTTGTGAACACCCTGGGCAGTAGATAAGCCAAAGGGCAATGCAGAGAACTGATAATGTAAAGTCCCAGCCCAAAACGCAGGTATCTCCTGCAACTGGGCCTGATAGGAACATGAAGATAAGCCTCTTTGAGATCCAGAGTTACCATCCAGTGATCTTTGCCCAACAGAGGTAGAAGTTGTTGCAACGTCAACATTTTGAATTTTGGAATGTCCACGTATGTGTTGAGGATAGATAAATCCAAAATTGGCCTCCAAGTGTTTCCTTTCTTTGGTACTAGAAACAGGCGAGAATAAAATCCTAGGCCCACTTCTGACAGAGGGACCTGCTGTATAGCCCCATTTGAAGAAGTAAAGAAATCTGCTTGTGAGCCTCTACCCTTTGTTGAGGAGGAACGTCTGGCATGCCTTTGAAAGGAGGCAATGTATGGAAATAAAACTTGTAGCCTCGGTCTATAATGTCCAACACCCATTTGTCCTGGGTGATTAAAAGCCAGTTTTGCTTGAAGAGTGCCAACTTTCCTCCCAAAGGAGCTGCCAGACAGGAAGAATCTGGCAGCTGAAGATGCAGGTCATTGGGCCTGTTTACGAAAGGACTGGCCTCTGCCCTCACCTGTAGATTGTGCAGGTGAACTCCATGTTCTAGGCCTGAAAGAACTCTGAGCTCTGCCCCTACCACGTCTAGATCTACCCCTAGACTGTAAATCAGAAGAAGGATAAGCCCATCCCTTAGTAAGCCAATTCCTGCTAAACTTAGGAGGCTGCACCTGCAAAAAATCTTTAACAGTCTGCATAGATTTAGCCTAGTCTTCCATTTTCTTCCAAGACAGACTCCACAGGAGAACCAAACAAAACTTCAGACTGCAAAGGAGCATCCAAAATTCTAGTTTTAACATGCTCTGACAAATTCTGATCCTTAAGCCAGGCGTGTCTGCGAATAACAGAACCAGTGGCAGCCACCCTGGAAGAAGCCTGTAAAGCATCGAAACCACACTGCAAAGAATGCTTACCCACCTGTTCAGAGGCATGTACCAAATCCTGTAATTCTTTACACTCTATGCCCTCTGCCAAAGCATCCACTTTAGATTTTAGTTGAGTAAGGAGAAAATTCTGATACTTCAACATATGAAACTGACAATTCAAAGCCCTCATTGCTAAAGTGGAAGAGGTATACACTTTCTTACCCCATCTATCCAAAGCTCTAGCATCTTTATCTATAGGAACTGGATTCTTTACAACAGAAGCCCTGACACCCTTAGGTCCCTGGCTAATAGTTTCTGGGTCAGCCCTTGGACTCTTATACGGATATTTATGAGCCTCAGGCACTGTGTAATACCTGTCTGGCTTAACTGGCGCAGGAGGCAGAGAGTCTGGATTAAGGGAAGCCTCGGAGAAAACGTCTTGAACAACATCCAAAACAGGAGGTATAGCCAAGGGCCTATGCTGTGGTAAAAACAAAAATTCCCTAAGCCTCTTTCGTGAATCTGAGAAATCCTGACCTTCCCATTTAAAATGTTCCCTCATAGAATGCAGGGTTTCTGAAAAAGAAAAATCCTCTGGAGGAGAAGCAGAAGGAGTGGAATCCTCTGCGTCTGAATCAGAATAAGGAGGAAAATCCTGAATGTCTTCAGCCGAAGACTCTGAGTAATATGAAGCCTGCTCCAAAGTTTCCACCTCTGGCTCCACCCTAGGCCTCTTATCAGGGGGGGGCATAGAACCTCTGATTAAAGAAATTAAATCTTCTGCCATTTTAAGCATGTGTTTTTTAGGCACAGAACCTGCAGAACTAGGACTGACACCTGTGGAAGGCAAACCAGGCCTGCCTTTGGAAGGAGCCTTAGAGACAGAAGGAGAAGGCCTAACCACCTTAGGCAAGGAAGGGAGAACAGCAACCTGAGAGGCCCCCTCAGCCTGACCTAACTCCTGAGAGGCCATATCTTGCAATATCAAAGCCTCCCCCTGAGACTCAACTGAAACCTCGGCTGGATCCACAGATTCCACCGTAGGTTCTAAAGAACCGGCGTCCGGAACGGACGACTCATCCTGCCTGGACTTTAAAGATTTGTCTTTGCACTTCTTCGCGGTAGTGGGCGTCGGAGGATCCGACGGCATGTTATAATTACACCGCTTACCGAAGACAAGCCTAGCGCAATCTAACCTACGTTTAATGGTGCGCTTATTAAACCTAGCACAAAAGCGACACCCGACTACGTCGTGCTCAGGACCCAAACAAGGAATACAAAGAGAGTGGTAATCCCTATGCGGTATCTGTTTCCCACAAGAAATACAATTATTCACTTTTTCTGACATCCGGAATTAACTGAGGCAAGAAAAACAAAAATATTCCCAACGGGTACTTAGCCCAACTTGGTTTCGGTCTGAAACTCAGAATACGAAAATTTCAGAACGCCGAACGGCACTTGCAAACGCTGCTTCTGCATCGGACCATGCGGCAAAAAAGACTGAGGATATGACGTCGGTCATGCGCTTTTATACTCTGACGCTCTGATGTCAGATCTGAGCGCCCATGACCGACGTCAGCCTAATACTTTGGTATTCGGGCCGACCGAGGACAGCGGACTACCCATATGTAAGGACTGCAGCAATGTGAGATGAAGAACATCTGCAAGCTCTTATTTATGGATATGGACAGTAAGATAAAACCAGTGAAAAAGTTTTTAGTCTCTTTAGTTTTATATCCATGAAAGGCTTACTTTTATCAACTAGAGGATAAGTTGTGGACAATAATAGAGTTGAAGGGACTTATCTGGGTGGGAAAGAGGGCAAGACTTAAGTAGGAAAAGTGGATCTTCCCAATAGAAAAAGATAGTTTAGGGTTACCTGATTTGAATGGATATTTTAGAGCTACACGGTTAAGGCTCATACACATAATAGGTTCATAGGTTCATACTAGGCTATCTGCCCAAGGGCATTTATAAGCCTAGCCCATAGTTATTTGGCTTTCGCCACCCCTTTAGTTAGAATAAAACTATGCCTATTATTTTGCTGTGCCTCTGTCAAGCAGTGACACTGAAGTAATCCCTGGGGTATATCTGCGATCCCCCATCCATTGGTCAAGATTCCTCTTGAACAAGGCCAGCGAGGTGCTCTGCCTCACATGTACCGGGATTTTGTTCCACAGCATAGGGAGTCTCTGGGTGATGAATCTGTCCCTCCAGCATGTTCTATTAATAACCGTGTCAAGGCTCTCTTGCTAGCTCCTATTTCCAGCAGAGAGTTAACCCCCACTTTCTTTTATCCAACATATGGAGAATTCTGGAACTGAGAGTAACTAGCTTTTCAAGAAAAGGGAAGATCTTAAATATTTCAATTCTGCTTAAATATTTAAGTGCACATGTGACCCATATGGCGATAATAATTTGTACTCTTCTGCTCTGTTCCATCTGATTGCATTTTTTAGTTTGTTCTAGGACCTTAGTCTTGTATTTTCATTAGCAGTAGTGGGGAATTTGTTTTGTACATTAATCTGCACTTCTGTTTCCACAAGCAAAATTACTATTAAAAGCTGTCTGTATTTTAAATACCGCTGGACCAAAGTCACAGTTGTGGCAGAACTGCGTACTACTACCAAATTTGTGCCTTAATTATTACTGCACTTTTTTCCATAAACAGTGGTGCCTCAAACTGTAGCAGAACGTCAGTAGGGAGAGAAAGTACAGTTGTGTAAAATCTTACCATAATGGCAGATGTCCTTCCCCTCACTGTTGCAGTATCCTTTAGGGAAGCCCAAAGTCCACCCAGTATACCAAAGCCCTGGGTTGCTTTAAGGTATGCTATATGTCACATGTATGCTCATTGCGTAGCATAGGGTATAAAGGTGATGTCCAGACATATCAACCTCAGAACTGAAATCCTATGAGGAACACCAGTCCAAAGAAAACCAAGAGGTAACCAGTACATCCAGAAGACAAAGGGACCAGAGGGAGGAGGGAGGGAGTGAATACTGCAACAATGAAGGGAAGGACATCTACAGTTACAGTAAGATTTTGCACAACTGTACCATGTCCTTCCATACAACTGTTGCAGCATTCTTTACATTTGGAAGAGTGCCAAAGCTAAAGTAGAAACTTGGGAGGAGTAAGGACCAGCAAAGCTCTCTAGCTTTAAGGATGGCCCTAGCAAAACCAGCTCTAGCTTTGGAGATTCCATCCAACTTGTAGTGCTTGGGAAAAGTATGCACAGAAGTCCAGGTAGCCGAATAGAATCAGTATCCAAAACCTTTGAAAAAAAGTACAAGGAGCCATAGCTGTGGTAAAATGAGCCTTTACAGAAGAATGAAGGTTCTTACTGAAGAATAACAAAAAGAAATAGCTTTTGAAATCCAAGAAGACATAGTCTGCTTGAATACAGTTAATCCCAAGGACCTCAGATGAAAGGAAACAAAAAGCTGATCAGATTCCCAATAGTCTTAGTCTTATTCAAATAAAATCCGAGTTGTCTATGCACATTTAATGTGTGTAGCACCTTCTCACTAGCAGATTGTGGAGAAGGGAAAAAAAGAGGGCAAATGAATAGACTGATTAAGGGACAACTCATTCACCATACTGCGCATAAAAGAAGGATTGGTACGCAAGGACACACTGTTCCTTATGAAACACCAAAAAAGGAGGGCAAGCCATAAGGGCTTGAAGCTGAGACACTCGTCTGGCAGCAGTAAGGACAAACAAACGTACAGTCTTCCAGGAACAATGCTGCAAGGAAGATGAAACTGCAGGCTCAAAAGGAGCATGGGTCAATTTTTCCAAAACAGAATGAAGATCCCAGGGAGGAGGAACAGGCTCCCTGGGAGGTCTAATATGAAGGATGCCTTTAAAAAACTGTTTAGCCTCAAATCTAGAAGCTAAAGGAAGTGATAAAGGTGGGCAAGCAGAGACAGCTGGATAAGTGGGCCTTAACAGAAGAATAAGCAAATCCAGCACTGAGCAATTAACATTCACAAAATGTGGATCCAGGTTACGAGAAAGACACCAAACAAAAAACCTCTTCCATTTGGATAAGGATTTCCTAGTTGTGGGCTTCCTGGCCTCCTGCAGGACCCTAAGCACAGCCTCACAAAAAAAGTTGTCTGTATGGAATCAAAATCCTATCACTCAGTGTCAGTTGAAGAGTGGACAGATGAGGATGGATGAGAGATCCCTTATCTTGTGTGAGTAGGTTCACCCTGTGAGGTAACTTATGATGATTGCCTTTGGCTAAATGCAGAAAAGGGAACCAATGCTGACTGAGCCAAAAGAGAGTCACCAACAAGATTTTTGGGAGCATCCTGTTGTATTTTGAACAGGAATTTTTGAATGAGGGGAAGGAGAGGAAAGGCATAAAGAAACATCCTCTGCGAAAAAAAAGGGAGAGCATCCACCTTCCAGACCAGAGGACCTGGGACTCTGGCACAAAAAATGGAAGTTGTCTGTTCAGAGGCGAGGCAAATAGATCTACTTGAGGAGTACCCCACTGGTGGACAATGTACAGAAACACATCCTTGTGAAGCATCCACTTGTGGGATTGTGTTAGGGACCTGCTCAGAGAGTTGCACACTACTGGATCGCTAGTTCCCACTCTAAGTCAATTGGCAAAGGAGGCAAGATCTCGCCCCCGCTTGTTAGCATACCACATCACTGTGGTATTGTTGATAAAACACACTGAGAGGCCCTGGGGAGAAAAGAGGGTGAAAAGCTTGAAGAGCCAGAAGAGCTCTCATCTCCTTGACACTGATGTGGTCTTTCATTTGTTGAGGCGACCAAAGACCCTGCATCTTTAGAAAGCCGAAGGATGCCCCCCCCCATCTCATATCTGAATTTCCTGTAAACAGTTCCTCTGTTCCCCCCCCCTGAGGGGGTTGAAAAGAGAGCCCTGAACAGTCAAGTCAAAGGATGAATCTACTATTGAAATTCCAGCTTCAGGCATGGAAGAAGAGGAACTAAGAAGTCCAGGGGATGAGAATACTGAAGCTAAACTGACTTTAGAAACCACTGAAGTTTAATCGTGGAGTACGGCAAAAGGGAGCACAGGAATGGTGGAGGCCATAAAACCTACTGTTCTCAGAAATTCCCTTACTGTGATTAATGCCATCGGAGGAAGGGGATGAAAGAAAGAAATGAGTCAAGGCCTTGGGAGGAGACAGGGAAGCCAGCATTGAAACAGTCTGGTTCCTGCACCCCAGAAATGTATGATCCTGTGAAGGAGTCAGAAGGGACTTTTGGAAATTTATAGCGAACCCCAGGCTTTGCAGAAGGGAACTCTCAAAGTGAAGATGCTGCAGGAGATTCTCTGTGTAGGATGCCTAAAGCAGGAGAGTGTCTAAATAGGGAAATACTTTTATCCCCCCTTAGCCTGCAAAAGCAATTATAGCAGCCAGGCATTTGGTGAATACCCTTGGAGCAGCAGTAAGGGCAAAGCAGAGAACTGAAAACGTAAGGAAGCAACAGAGAAATGTAAAAACTTCCTGAAAAGGGAATGAATAGGAATGTGAAAATAAGCATCCTTGAAGTCCACAGAAACTAGAAAAGCCTAAGGAAGCAGCAGAGGGAACAAAGTCTGAAGGGACAGCTCCTGAAAGGAAGGGACCTTCAGAAAGGTGTTAAAATGAGAAAGGTCTAGGATGGGTCTTTCCAAGTGCCCCATTTCCTGGGAACCAAAAACATTCTGGGGTAAAACCCCTCACACCTTTGAGAAACTGGAAATTCCTGAATAGTTCCTTGAATCAAAAGTTCCTAAAGCATCCCTGGAAATAAAGCCAGCTGTTCCTGAGGGGGCTGAGGAATGTCTCTAAAAGGGCGTACAAATTTCCAAAACATGTAATACTCTGGGCAGATAGTGGAAAGAACCCAGGAATGCTCAGTACCCACACTGGAAGAGATAGGGAAAGATGAACAAAAACAGGAACGTGGCTGAGAAGAATAGGATAGTCAGATGTTTGTCAGGAAAAGGAGCTCTCTGGGTCACAGTAGTCTGGGTAGCTTTAGCAGGAGGAGCCCTTTTACCCCATCTACTCACCCTGGGGAGGACAGGAAGACTGCACACTAACAAAGGCTGGCTTATTAGGGTAATTTCTTTGAAACTTATGCACATAAGAAACAAAAATGTGCCCTGTCCTTATGATGAAGGGACTTAAATCAGCAGCAGCTGCACCAAATAAGTGTCTGTTATCCAGAAGAGCATCCTTCAACTTAAAGTATAATATTATCAGGCAAAGGTTGAAGCCAAAACCAGGAATACCTCTTCATTACAGAAACAAAAGCAGTAGCAGCAGCTCTGGAAGAAGCATCTGCTGCACCGTAACTGCACTTAACAGAATGGCGAGACACCTGAGAAGAAATCCTCAACAAGGAGAGAGTAGAAGTCTTCCCTTCAGAATCAGGAAGGTCAGAAATAACCTGACAGACCTGAAAAAAAAGCCAAAATATATCTGGACATATGGGTCTGGTAATTGACAGTGCTAAAAGTCAAGGTAACAGAGGTACAAACCTTCTTACCTAGCCTTCCCATAATCCTACTGCCTTTATCAGAACGAAGAAGCTTTGTAGAAGGCAGTAACTGAGATGGCTTTTCTGATGCTGCAAACACCACAGAGGGGTCAGCTGAAGGACATCTATAAAGGAATTTGCAATCCTGAGCCACCCTGTAAAACCAGTTTTTTGGTGGGCAGAGGGCTAGTAGTCTGGAGATGCAGTAGAAAAGGCATCTATTAAGGCAGCCAAAACAGAAGGGATAGCAGAAGGTTTGGGAGAGTCCATTTGCAGAAGCTCGTAATACCTCTTCTGCACCTCAGAAATCTGAGCACAATCCCATTTAAAAAAATTCCATCATCCTGGAAATTGGTTCCCCAAAGAAATCTCCTCCAAAAGTGTGTCAGGACTAGTAGACTCCTCTTCCTCAGAACCAGAGTCTAAAGGGGAAGGAATCTGGGATGAATAAGAAAAGGATTCTTCATCTGATTTCATCTTTTCCTCAGAGGAATCCTGTTCCCTAGGCCTTTTAAGAGGAGTTGAGGACCAAGGTGGAGCAGGAACAAAAACTCCTTGAGGATATTTCAAAGCCAAAATGGCATTAAACAAACCCGGAGTGAAATTTTGCCATTCACTCTGAAGGTCCTCAGGAGTAGGAGAAACATGCTTTGTTTTTTGTTTCTTTCTCAAAGGGATCTCTGCACTGTAAAACTTAGAAGGTTCAGATGCCGGACGACAATCCACAATTGTAGCCGGCACTTCCTCTCGAACCAAAATCTGAGGAGCACCCCTAGGCCCTTTGATAATAATCAGCAGCAGTTCCCACTAAACGTCTGAAGCAGATGTCTATGAGGGTCTCAGAGACATGGGTGTAGGTTGGATCCATGCTGGCCTCTGAAGGGGAAGCGGCAGAGGAATCCAACAGAGGAGACTAGCCTCAGGAGAGACACCTGGTGGAGGTGGAATAGTGGAAGAATAAGACCGATACTTCTTGACCTTCTTCATGGATGGGTGACCCCCACAGCAGAAGTTCCTTCCATAGTGCCTTTCGCTAAAAGCTTAAGATGTTGGTTCTCTAAACAAAAGGCCAAAGAGGAAAGCAGACTATGGAGAATCTTCAGGATGAAAGAATGACAAATGGAACAGGATGTATGGTCGTGGGAAGCACTGAGACAAAATAACCACTGCTCGTCACAGTCTTTATGGGGAATCTGATTTTTTTTAAGTAGGGAATATTCTGCAAAAGAGAATTCTGCTACAACTGAAAATGTATGCTTACACAGGAATACTACAGCTAGATATTATTCAGGGACTGTCAGTGTTGACTCCGCACAACAGAGTGTCGAAGAGAGATCTGAGATGTTCATTAACTTATTCAAGCAATATCAGTGTTTTATGTGATATTGAAAAACTGGTGCATACTTGAAGCGAATGATTATTTAAAGAACACTGTTGGGTTGACTCCTAAGTTTGCTTTTAGGAATAACCTTTCACTTAAACATCAACTGTGTTATAGACAAAATACTTACATTAATCAGCATTATTTAGAACGTAGAGAGACATGTGTCATGCTCTGCCTGCACACATATTTGGTCTACTTCCCGTATTAGACATCCCATATTAGATTGCAATATTGAGTTTGCTTTTTATGCAGACTGTTGAAGTATTAATATAGTTTATTTTGCGAGCTGTATAATATGCCACACATTTTATGTTGGTAAAACTAATCGGACACTTAGGGATCGGATTTTAAAACATCTGAGTAATATAAAGGGGCATAATGAGACTAATGCCCTTGTGAAACATGTGATTAATACGGACTCTAGTCATTCTTCTAGATTTTTGGTTTTAGAGATTGTCAATGTGAATATTAGAGGTGGGGATATCAGGAATAAAACTGAACAGAATGAGCTCAAATGGATCATTACACTGAGAGCAGATAGAGATCCCGGTCTTAATGTATCTTTATGACTGGTTCTGAGTTCACGTGATCTATATCATTAATTTGATAAATAACTGTTTTGAGCTTATATATTTTTTGGTCTGAAGAAGCGAGTTAATTGTGAAAGCACTTAACATTTTTGTATCTTTTATTTTACTAAAGTGTAGATTTTACAGCTGTGTTGGGTGGATAATTCAAGTTTTATACCACCTACCTAACACTGGTAAAGGTACCTGTTTTAATAAAGCCACAATGGTCTATGATGCCCTTAAGTATTTTAGCCAAAAAGGGCAAAAATGTCCAGAAATATAGCATTAATACCTTGTAGTCAACAGGGAGCAATGGCACCAGTCTCAAATTCAATCTCTTATTAGGTTTTCAGGATGTTTTAGCTCCAAGTTTTTCAAGAAGGAAGTACAGACTGCTTTGCCCAGACACCTTTGGATACTACAAGCAAACCAACCCCATAACAATATGCAGAAACCTCTCTTTAGTGAATGTGGAATGGGGTGTAGTACAGGTGCCTGGGAGCTAGTAACTAGCAAAAACCTGCTTACTGCCTTTGCTCAAAAAAGTAAGTCCCTGAACTCCCACCAGCCAGATTTCCCGCTTGTATGTAAACCTCCCTGCACCTGACCGTATACAAGTGTATAGCCCTACTAGAGCCCTACACTCTTAATCTTAATATGCATCCTAAACTTAAAACTTTAACCCTCTCTCAAAACCCAAATTTCCAAATCACTCCCTAAGCCTAAAAATCCCTTCCATCTACCTAAACTTAAAACTCTCTTCCCACTCCCTATGCCTGAAATCCCTCTCCTGATCCTCCCCAAAGACTGCTTGCCTGAACTCGTATTCGAGTTTGAGTGTGAGCAACAACCCTGGCTTCAGGACAGTGGTTTTCAAATGGTTAGGACTCAAGTATCTACAGTGCTCCCTATGGAATGAACGAATGAGTGTGTGTCAATTGTCTCTCTCTCTATATATATATATATATATATATATATATATATATATATATATATATATATATATATATATATATACACACACACACACACACACACATATATATATATATATATATATATATATATATATATATATATATATATACACACATATAATACACACCCACATATATATGATACATAGACACAGATATACATGATAATATAGTCACAAATGCATCACACATACATTTTATAGATGAGTGCGCACACACACACACACACACACACACACACACATATCTATAAAATGTGTGTGTGTGATGTGTTTGTGATTAAACATGCACACACACACATGCAAGCAAATGCACGCACACACACGGTGAAACACAAAAGTGTATATACACACACATATATATATATATATATATACACACACACACACACACACACACACACACACACACACACACATATACATACACATAGAAATGTATTCAGACACATACAAATAAATCTATACATACCGTCTACAGGTAAATCATCAACCCTTGTGCCTTTATTCCTCTACATTCTCTTAACAGTCTCTTTGGCTTCCTCTGCTATTATCAGGGAAGCCAATATAGTCTTCTCTTCCCACCACTAATTTAGGAACTCTGAGGTTTTGAGAAAAACTTCACTCTGGGACCTACTTGTAACAGTGAGACAGGTATAGTGATCATAAATGGGTTCTGAATACATCTTTCTTGCATAAATTGTCTTACCTGTGTGAAACTGCTCTAGAGCCAACACTGCATGTCTGACTGACTACAGTCTAAATGCCACATTTTTACAACACAAGGGGATATTTTTTTTCAGATTGGATTCCCATTTTTTTTTTCTGCAGGATACTCAACATTTGCTGAGATAACAATTCAATCTTCTCCTCACCTTCTTCAGATACTCTTTGTTGTGCACAGCTAAGATCCTAAGACAGTCTTGCAAATGCTGCAGCTGCTTGTTTCAATGGCGTCTTAATTTCATTCTCTGTCCAAACTGTAGTATCTATGGTCTGATATGCTAAGACCATCTTAGGTAATTACCCTACAAGGGTACAAGCAAACTACTATAACCTTACAGCCATCAAATTGCCACCTGAAGGCAGCTAGCCTCCCTCCTTTAACATGCCACACACACTGAGCACCTATACATCTGTTGTCTCTGTATTAAACTTGCCAGATCTTTTCTTTCCACCAAGGAATAAGAAGCAGATGCCACCAATATGCACATAGGGTTACTTAGCTCGACATGTCCCCCAAGTATTACGTTTCCTATAATAAAATGTCAGTTTTCGGTTTTATAAATCTTGAAATGTTTTAATTTCTCTTCACCATCGTCATCCACTAACTGAACACTACCATTTTTTCTCTCTCAAACAATATCTTTGCTGGCTCAGACACACCAAACCTAGTTATTTATCAACAGAGGGTAGTCCTGGGGTAAATTTCCTTATTCCCATCCACTGATCTAAGCTGTATTTGAATAGGACCAAGAAAAAGTAACAGAGTGGGATCAGGCCAATCAGAAGTCTGGACTGCAGGTTAGAGACTACCTTTCCTAACACGGACTACAATCAGAGTACAGGCAATGAGAAAGGAAAAAGGGAGCACTAAGTGAAAAACATTTCTAGTAGAGTTTTAAGTAGAGTCTAGAACAAATGCTGCTTTTAAAAAGTGATAATATCATTCCATATAAAACGTTTCATGATAACTATAAGAATTACTCAGAGGTGGCTAGAAGAGACTGGAAAAGTAATTTAAAAAGGAAAATGGAAGGACATCTGGCCCCCAGGTATGTGGCAAAGTCTAGAAGATTTAGGAGTCTTACTTGTAAGTGTTTGCATAGGTATTTTTATACCCCAACTAGACTTCACAGAAGTTTTTCCTCAGTTACACAGCAAATGCTGCAGGTGTGATGGAAAACAAAGAAGTAACTGGGAACATGTATTTTTAGGACTGTAATGAGCTGGCAGATTTTAAAAACTCCCTGCAGAGTACTCTGTCAGAAATGCTGTGGGTGCAAATGGTCATAAATGAGGAAATTAGTCTTCGGAGCTGGAAAACAGGGTCCGAATTGTCTATACATAGCAAGACCTTCTAAGTTTAATGTTATTGCCTGCAAAAAGAGCAATTACTAGAAAATAGAACTCAAGCTCTGGACCAACTGTAACTGAAGTCCTGAGTATTGTAAAACAGATAAAAGAACTGGAGATGAGATATTTAGGAAAGGAACAAATTATACATATTAGTTTCACACATGCCATGTTTTAACATTTGTTTGAGCTCATCAGTATAGCATATTTATGTATATTAGGCTTGGCCATCTGCTTCTTATTCCTCGGTGGAAAGAAAAGATCTGGCCCTTTCTTATTTGCAGAGGTGATGGACAGGTTGACAGATGAGATCAGACAGGAGGCCCTGTGGACTATGTTGTTTGCAGATGACATTGTGATATGTAGTGAGAGTAGGGACCAGGTTGAGAAGACCCTGGAGAGGTGGAGATACGCTTTAGAGAGGAGAGGAATGAAGGTTAGCAGGGCTAAAACAGAATATACGTGCGTAAATGAGAGGGAGGGTAGAGGAATGGTGAAGATGCAAGGAGTAGAGTTGGTAAAGGTGGAAGTGTTTAAGTACTTGGGATCAACAGTTCAGAGTAATGGTGAGTGTGGAAGAGAGGTGAAGAACAGAATACAGGAAGGGTGGAATGGATGGAGAAGAGTGTCAGGAGTGATTTGTGACAGACGAGTACCAGCAAGAGTGAAAGGGAAGGTCTACAAGAGGATAGTGAGACCAGCTATGTTACATAGGTTGGAGACGGTGGCATTGACGAAAAGGCAGGAGTCACAGCTGGATATGGCAGAGTTAAAGATGTTAAGATTTGCACTGGGTGTGACTAGGATGAGCAGGATTAGGAATAAGTATATTAGAGTGACAGCTCAGGTTGGACAGTTTGGAGACAAAGCAAGAGAGGTGAGATTGCGTTGGTTTGGCCATGTGCTGAGGAGGGATGCTGGGTATATTGGGAAAAGGATGCTAAGGATGGAGCTGCCAGGTAAGAGGAAAAGAAGAAGGCCTAAGATAAGGTTTATGGATGTGGTGAGAGAGGACATGCAGGCGGGTTTGTGTGAAAGAGCATGATGCAGAGGACAGGAAGAAATGGAAACAGATGATCCGCTGTGGCGACCCCTAACGGGAACAGCCGAAAGAAGATGATGATGATGAGGCTTGGCCTTAAGCTGTGCGTTTCCAAGGACTAAACAACCCTCCTTTGCAGTACTGACGGAACATGGCAGGTCTGCAGCTAGCATAGTTTGACTTTTTTGGCCCCAATATACCAATAAATACCTAAAAAGTAAACGGTGGAACATTTACCTGACGTTTTTACTGAATAGTTTGTCTGTGTGACGTTTTCACTTTTTGGTTTGGAAATTATAAGACTGACTATATTACAGAGCTCTGTAAGAGTATTGCAGTAATTAAGAAATGATCTGTTTACCAGAATCAATGTTACTAAAGACAAGTCCAAAACAAAAAGGACCAAAAACCAAATGTAAAATTGAAAAAATAGCTGGTCAGGCAGAAGTGTAAAACAAACAGGAACTTTAATAAAACTTTACACACTGAATAAAATCAACAAAACAATAAAAAAACAGGATTTTTTATTATTTTGTATTGTTTTATTCAGTGTGTAAAGTTTTATAAAAGTTCCCGTTTGTTTTACACTTCTGCCTGACCAGCTATTTTTTTGATGTTACTGAAGACAAAACTACTTAAAAAAAAATAACTTTGAAGCTTTGAAGGGGGCCCTATAAAACTGAGTGTTATAACAAATACTACAACAGCCTACTTTTCAGTAAACAGTGTTAACGTTTATGTGATTGCCCTTTGTAGTTCCTAATTCTAAGGCCCAATATCTGAATTATTTAAGTATGAACCATACATGCAACCATGAATATTAATGGTACAGAGCACTGGATCCTATACACATTTCACTTACTTTACTTCATTACTTAAATGAAGATCTAAGAGGAAAGACTAAGAATGCAGAAGTGGAAACGGATGTCTGAAAGCCAAAAACACTTAAGTGCCATAAAGTCAAGTTAGGACTAAAACAAGACATACAACTGAATTGCTGCAATTGAAAGTGTAATGCTTAGTTTGCCTGTTAAGTTTCTTTTTTTTTCAAAACAGGTTTATTGTTTTAACATATAAGAGAAATATCATAACAATTTTATACAAGTAATTAAAAATAGGTATTATTATAATATTCAACAAAACAACTAAAGTATTTACAAAGACATCCACTACAATCAGATCAATTAATTAAACTAAAATACCATGCTATTGAAATTAAAATTTTTTTAACAAATTTTGTAAATTATCCCATACAATAAAATAAGATGTTTTTCTATTTGTTCTAGTCCTAATTGTGTTTATTTCCATATGGCACACTATATTCATAACATTTTTAAATTCATTGAACGAAGGAGGTGTATCTGAAATCCAATTTCTAGTTATTATTTTCCTAGCCACTGCTAGAATAGACCATAACAAGGGAAGCTTAACCTTTTTAACACTTTGAGGTACAGGTGTGTTGAATAATATAAGAGATTTAGAAATAATGAAATTATCTTTAGAAATAATGAAATTATCTGCCTGTTAAGTTTCTGATGGGTTTGTCAAGCAGAATAGATGGAAGGGCATAACTAACTGGCAATGTAAAACAATAGAACACTGTGAGCAAAAGATGCTAGACTCTGTGCAAGGTAAAAAATATATATATTCAATCTGTCTCCAAGTTTTAAAATGTGAGCAAAACAAGATCCATAAAATTGATTATGTATGAACTGAAATGAAGATGGTTTAAAGAGAACTTAGGAAGCAATATATTTAGGAGAGTGGTGGAGACAGGAAAGTATTTGCAGCATGACAGTCTGAGGGGCAAGAGATTGAGCATGTCTGCCTGGATTTTGATAAGAGGGTTTTGAAGATGCTGGGTAGAAGCACCTGTTAAAAGCAAGCATCAAAATTTGGGGAATTTAATGGAAGAACAGCAACGTAACATATTATAGGACCATATGAAAATGTTTACTAGGATTAAGCCATTATGGAATAAACAGATGAGATGAAATAGAAAAGGATATTCATTTTTTTATTTCTAATAAGGTGTATCCATCTGTAATGGCAGTTATGGGCTAAAGAAATAAATAGTGTGTTAGTCCATTACTTCATAAATAAATATTCCAGAGAGAAAAAAATGAAGAAATAATGAGTAATATTTGATAATTTCTTTTGCCCAGGTACTTTTTGCTTCTGTGTCTGATGACCATCAAGAACCCCTCCCCCAGTATGTCTCAAGTCTATTCTACTTTGGCTGCAGGTGCTCCAGGGTACACCACAAGAACAGCTGACTGGCAGAAGGCATCAGACAGCGATGATGAAATCTGTGCTCCTGCCAATGCCCAATCTGCTGCCTCACTACCTTCAGAGGCATCTCTGACATTATGGACTAATGATCTATTTTCAACACCCCCCAGATCAAGGTCATTTTTTTTAGGATGGACCTAACCGTTTCCAGGCAGGGGAACTATAAGACACCACTCCTCTCTCACAGTCTGCCTTTATGGAAGGTACTGGTTATGGCAGTCTCTCTAGTTACACACTACACACACCTAGGGTGCAGCACACGCTCTCAAATGTTCCTGAGGGTTAACATCACTCGCCTGGAAGCACCAAATTCAGATCCTTCTGATGCCAACCATTAATGACAATGAAGAAACTACCATTCCCTCTCACTAGCCTAGGAGAACCATAAGCCACTCATTTCCCATCCTCCCCTGTGTGGCTTTTCCAGCATCAGATTCACTAATTGAACTCTTGTCAACTTTATCTTACACAGGATATTATCCATCTGTATCTCAGCCAGACACAGGGATTGTCTTTTTCAATAAAAGATGTGCAATTGTTGGCTTGTGAGAACATTGCTCTTTTTTAAAATACTCATTACTTTTGAAGATAATATACAAGTTTTATGTTAACCGTAAAGCATCAAGGTTAATAAAGGAGATTCATTCAAGAATAATGTCCTGATCATTGGCATACAGCCAGGAATTTCAGTCCTGAAGTGAACGCCCAGACTGAACAAACCTGTCAAGGCAGAAAACTCAAGGTCTTGAGTACCACTGACAGTAGCAACACAAAATGGCCCAGAGCCAAGTAAAGACTAAGCAAAGGGTAATAATGCCCACATCAAATGGGGAGAACTGCTACAAAGACATCCATGTATCTAGATGTACGGAGTCTGTGAAACACACAATAAAAAGCCACTGGTCAGTGAAACAGAGAAGGTAAGAAGAACACAGTATTGGCTCCCCATGAGGAAAGAGGTATTGGAGTTGATGACAGAATAAACAAAAACATACAGTTGTGTACACTCAGGGCCGGCCTTAGCTGATATGGTGCCCTAGGAGAAGTAGTGCTCAGGCGCCCCTTAATGCCCACCCACACCTACTCATGAAACACCCCTATGACCCATGCCCACAGGTAAGCTACTCCCCAAGAAAGTCACCCCAGTCATTTTGTTCAATTATTTAAATGTACAGAAGAAAATATATTTTGTAATTTTGTAATGTAGTTTAAACTGCAAGTGAAGGTGGAAATGTCATTTAATAAAAATGCTTTATCTGCTGCTCCTTCACACATACTTTACTATAAAAGTCATGTCCTCGGAAAATAGAAGCCCATGTGCCTTGTTTCAAAGGGTTGCTTAAGTTAATCTAAACAGTTTAATTTACTGTGGGGTAGGCAATCAAGCCTTACAGCTCAGTGAAAGTAAGATTGTAACCTCTCTCCTCCCTGCGTACAGTAGCTTAAGCTAGAATATCACAAACACAGATAGCCATTTGCTAAACAAACAATACAGTCTCACAATGAAAACAAACTTAGCATAAACAGTAAACTTCTCTGCCTCTGAAATGGCATAAAAAAGAAATGAGGGAGGTAAATCCCACCTCTTCACTTTGTAAGGCCAGCTATGTGCCCTACATTCTGACACTCTCTTTTTCCTGTTACTTACAGTTTCTGAAGTCAAACACAGAGAAAATCCATCATGCACGGTTTTACCTAAATTACCACAATTATTCAGCAATTAATACATATAATTTGCATGTACCAAAACGGTCTTCCAAAAATGTGCAAGCTATATTTGGAAATAGCTGTATTTTTCAATGGTTATAAGTACACTGTCAGTTTTTAAGTGTAGAGAACAGGGCTTGGGCAGTGCCCCAGTCTGACAGGATTCGACTGACAAAGTTTGTACACTTGGAAGAACTGGACAGAAAGATAAGGTTGTATCTCTCATCCTTCACTATAGGCTGCAAAGTACAACTAGTTGATAGATCTAGGGGATTAGAGCACACAAAAAATGCTAAAGCTACTGCAGATGGCTCACCAGACTCTCATCTGTCATACTCCCCTACCACCCGCAAACACTAAGGCAAAGTAAATTCTCCCTGGAAAGAATGGCCACTCCCCCTACCTTAAGAGATTACAGAGTGAAAAATTGTTCTGCAGTAGATGGATTACATGGATCTGGAAAGAGATGGATGTTTAAGCAGGCCCAGAAACGTGATTTGAAAAAAAAAAAAAGAAAACAATTATGTTAGCAGATGATGATTACATATATTTATGTAAACTGAAATGGGTACACTAAACATAACTTTGCAGCTGTCGGAACTGTCAAAGCTGTGAGAAAAATACATCAATAACTGGGTTTTCTGAACCCATTTTATAGTGCAGCACTTTCAGTTCCTAAAAGTATCCCAACTAATCGTTGAAATAAATTGATCAGACCTCAAATGAACCAAGTACCTATACCTCCAAGTGTCACTACATTTTACCAATAAAATAATTTAAGACCTTGCAAGTCTTGAACCCAGGGCCCTAAATGTAACTAGAGATAACGTTTTTTCAAAACATAGTAAGCATGTCACACAAAATAAGGAATTAATCTTAATTACATGACCACCACTCCAAACTGTACCTGAACAGCAACCTGATAATTATGTCCAATACGAGACAATTCTCACTGACATTTTAAAGATATGTGTGTGTGCAGATCATGTTGCAAGTTTCAATCATGCAGCAAAATCATTTTACACAAGTGCTGACCTCTATCAATGGCATGCAATTTCAAAGGAAATAGTACAAAGTACAAACACTACGCACTCCTCATTTCCACAATGCACCGATCTACACGTGGCACACATAATAGCATGTTTAAAATTACATATTCTGTTTCAATTATGAGATATTCATGATTTCAGAATTCTATTTGCTGCATGTTGTGCACACTGGATTATACCTGTTCACACCAGCAATGGGGAGAAGGATTTGATGGAGCTTTAACAGCTGTCTGCAAACCTTACAAACCTCACCTTACTTTCTGAAACTAAAATTACCTTATGTGTCCCTATATTTGACAATCCTTCTATACTTTAAGAGGCAAAACTGGAAATTGCACATGGGTGCAAAATCTGCCAGAACTGTGTAAATAATTAGCAATGGCTGTCCAGTTACGGACATGAAGGCACCTTTTTACTCGCTTGCCCAAATTCTGCCATCAAGTATCCAGTGTTGACAATAATGTGAGAAACTCTGGTTTCTAGTGGCTATTTAAGAAAAACAAGAATAATGACAGCTCAATGTTCCTCTTTAAAGCAGAAGACTCGTCATACCACATAGTAAAATAACTTTTTTTTTGTAATTGCTGAAGCCTACTGCTGCGTCTGTAAAAGTGGGCGGGTACCCCCCCTTGCCGTATGGTTCCAGCGCCCTTGTCTTAGAGTCTGAGACAGGGCAATGAGAAAAGTGCAAATGTTATGGCCTGATGAAAATATATTAAGATAAACTAATACCCCCCAAAAAACTGCGCCCTTTACAAGGCTGGCTTGTACGGCGCGCTAGGCAGTTGCCTAGTTCGCCTATGCCTAAGGCCGGCTGTGTGTACACTTACCATAAATGTAGAAGTTCGAGTGTATTCACTGTTGCAGTCATTACATTTGGGTAATCTGCTGGCAGGTTGCCCTCAGTCGGCCTGAATATCAAAGCCTTGGGTCCTGCGCCGGTTGCTGTCTCCTCTTCCATGATGTCAGGTCACTAGGGATATAAAACATGCAGCCGACGCCATTTTATTCAGTTTTTCTTGTCTCAGATGTCAGGTGCCCCCCAAATGTGGAGCAAAAAAAAAAAAAAACTTTACCTTCATCTAAAAGCAAATACACCAGAAAGGCTTTAGAATACAGTGAAGTAAAGAGAAGTTCTAGAAAAAGGGGGGATGGCGGGTGGGTAACCCAGACTGCAACAGTGAATACACTTGAACATCTACATTTACGGTAAGTGTGCACAACTGTACTATGTTCTTCATGTTTCACTGTTCCAGTCATTACATCTGGGTAGAATCCCAAAGCTAAGGATGGGAGGCTGGAACTAAATAGCATTAGGAGTGGCTATAAGGCCCTGCAGAACTGCAGTGGCATAGCCTGCCCTCGACTTAGAGAAGAGAAGCAAATGATAATGCTTTGTAAAGGTTTGAACAGAGCTCCAGGTAGCAGCTTCTAGAATGTCTTTGGTTGGAATTCCTCTGAGAAAGGCTGCTGAGGTAGATGCAGCCCTGGTGGAATGTGACCTGATTCCCTTGGGTGTCGGTTTACCATGATGCAAGTAGCAGAAATGAATGCAGTGGCTTATCCACTTTGAAATAGTCTGCTTTGATATAGCCTTCCCCTCTGATCCTGCAGCAAATGGCACCAGTAATTGCTCAGACTTTCTTAGAGATTTGGTCCTGTTTAAGTAGAATCTTAGTTGTCTGTGTACGTCCAAGGAATGCAAAATCCGCTCCCCCTTGTTCTGCGCTTTAGGGTAAGATGTTGGCAGGTGAATAGTTTGGTTAAGAGCCACACTGGATACCACCTTAGGCATAAAGGAAGGGTTGGTCCTGAGGGACACCCTGTCCAGGTAAAATGTAATAAAAGGCTCCACAGCCATGAGGGCCTGTAGTTCTGAGACCCTTCGTGCTGAGGTGATTGCCAAAAGGAAAGCTGTTTTTCAAGATAAAAACTTTATATCCGCAGTAGCTGCTGGTTCAAAAGGAGGCAGGGTGAGCTTTTCCAGAACAAAATTGAGGTCCTATGCAGGAGTTGGTGATGATCTGGGAGGCCTTAAATTTTTGGCCCCTCTAAGATACTGTTTTAGCAGAGGATGAGAAAAGATGGGAGGCTCTGTGTTGTAATGAGCCGAGATTGTAGAGGCATGGATTTTTACTTAAGAAAAAGATATGCCCTTGTCAAGCATCTCAGTAAAGTATTGTAAAATCTGAGGAATATTTGGCTTTGCTGTGTCCGTTCCTTGAGCTTGGTTCCAAGCACTGAATCTCTTCCATTTATCAGCATAAGATTTTCTAGTATTAAGCCTTCTGGCTTCCAAAATGACATCCATCACAGATTTACTAAGAGGCATTGTTTGAATAATTACATGATCAGCCATGCTGCCAGTTTCAGAGTTTGGAGCTGAGTGTGCAGAATTTGATTGCTCTGCTGATACAGTAGATGAGGTATTTGAGGCAAGTACCAAGGAGGGAGTTGAGACATATTCCTTAGAATTAGGTAACAGTGCTGGCGAGGCCAGTCCAGGGTAATTAGGATCATTTTTGTTTTTTCCTGTCTGACCTTTAGTAAGACCTTGGGAAGAAGAGGCAGAGGAGGAAAGGAGTAAACTGATGGGTTTTTCCAAATGAAGGATAGGGCATCCACTTTCCATGCTTGCCTGTGATAAGTTCTTGTGCAGAATTTGTCCAGTTGATAATTTTGGGGAGAGGCAAATAGATCTATGTCTGGACTCCCCCATTTCTCTGTTATCATGCTGAAGACTTGTGGATCCAGTTTCCACTCGTGAGGGTCCATAAGATTTCTGCTTAAGTCGTCTGCCAGAGTATTTTGTTTTCCTGGCAGGAATTGAGCTTGAAGATTTACTTGGTAAGTCAAGGCTGTGTCCCACAATGCCATGGCTAGTCTGCAAAGGGGGTAGGAATGTGTACCCCCCTGCTTGTTTATGTACCACGTAACCGTGGTGTTGTCCGTCTTTATCAGTAGTTGTCCTGGATGAAGTAAGTCCTTGAAGGCTGTCAGGGCATTCTGAACAGCTAGCATCTCTTTTTGGTTGATATGCAGATACATTTGTTTTGCAGTCTATATGCCCTGAATGCATCGCCCTGCCAGGTGGGTCCCCCCAAGCATAGTCTGATGAGTCTGTAGTTAGGGTTTGGGTGGCAGGGGGTAGAGTGAAAGACCGTCCCTTGTTCTGGTGACATGTCTCTGCCCACAAAAGAAACTCCTGTTGTAGGCAGGGAATGAGAGGAATCATTGTTTCCAGACTGTGACAATGCTGACTCCATAAACTTTTTAGATACCATTGCAGTTTCCTCATATGCAGTCTTGCATATGAAATGAGTAGAATGCAGGATGCCATGAAACCCAAAGCCTGCAGAATTTGTCTTGCAGATAACTGGGTTTTTGTTGCCATCTGTTTGAAGTATATAGTCAGTTGCCTTTGTTTGTCTGGCGTAAGGTAAGCCATCTGGGCAGTTGTATTCAAACTTGCACCCAGGAATGTAATTTTTTGAGGGGGTACCAGTTGTGATTTCTTTTCATTTGTTGTGTACCCTAGGCATGTTAGAAGCCTTTTTACAAATGCCACATGTTGAAGAAGAATGTCCTTGTTTTCTGCTTGAATGAGACAGTCGTCCAAGTAAGGATAGATTTGTATGCTTTTTTGTCTGCAAAATGCAATTACTTGTGCCAGGCACTTTGTAAAGACCGTGGACTCAGTAGATAAGCCAAAGGGCAGTGCAGAGAATTGGTAATGCATAAAACCTGCCTTGAAGCGGAGGTATCTTCTGCACGATTCCCTTATTGTGAAATGCAGGTATGCCTCTTTTAAGTCTAGAGTCACTAACCAAGCGTTCTTGCCCAGCATGGGCAGTAGCTGTTGTAAAGTCAGCATTTTGAATTTTGGGATGTCCAAGAATGTGTTCAAAATTGGTAAGTCCAGTATTGGACGCCAGGCATCATCTTTTCTGGGTACAAGGAACAGTCTTGAATAAAAACCTGTCCTTTTTCTGATCAAGGTAATTAAGTCCTCAGCCATTTTGATCATCTGTTTTTAGGCATAGGGGCCTGAGCACGTTGCTCATGCGTCAGATTTTTATAGACTTAGAAGTTGTTTTTGTCTTTGTTTTTGAAGCTGGTGTCGGTTTTATATAGAAATGTTGAAGCCTGAAAACACCCTCAGAAGCCGGTGCCTGCTCAGCGGCTCCGGACCCATTCGAGGGAGAGACATCCGCAGGTACAATACTCTGAGAATCTCGCGGCATACCGGACTCCGCATGGGTCTCGGTAGAGCCCTGCGACTCAAATGTAGCGGGTATCAGGGGCTGCGAAAGTGCCTCACTGAGTACCGGCGAACCGGCGACTGGCTTAGGAGAAGCTTCGTCATCGGTTTTGGACCTCAACGATCTGTCTCTGTCCTTTTCTTTGCATTTTTTGTGAACTTCGGTAGTCGGATTGGTATCCGATGACATTTCAGGGTAATTAAATCTGGATCCAAAATATTTTGAAGCAAAGATATACCGACGCTTAATAGTGCGTTGGTTAAATCTAGCACAAAACCGATAGCAAGGCATGTTATGATCTGGGCCTAGGCAAGGATTACAGTACAAATGAAAATCCTTATGAGGTATTTGCTTCCCACAAGTAATGCAATTATTAACTTTTACTGACATCGGTAAGAAGCAAGAAAAAGTTTTCCCAACGGGATATTTAGCTTTAATTGAAGACTTCGGTTCTGAAACTCGAATGCGAAAATTTCAGGAGTCGGCTGACCGGCACTTGCGAACTGCTTCTGCTTCAGGCACTGGGCGGCAAGAAAGACTGAATAAAATGGCGTCAGCTGCATGTTTTATATCCCTGACTACCTGACGTCATGGAAGAGGAGACAGCAACTGACGCAGGACCCAAGACTTTGATATTCAGGCCGACTGAGGGCAACCTGCCAGCAGATTACCTAAATGTAATGACTGCAACGGTGAAACACGAAGAACATCAGGAAGAAATTGGGTAGGATCTTGATATATGCCACAATAATCACATGCTGACTCTGATCCACCTTATTCTAGGCATTCTCAGACATTCTACAGCCATCAAAACCATCTAAATGGCTGGTAGAAAACTGAGACATGTGAACAATGGAAATGCAGGAACAACAGTCCAAAGCAGAAAAGCCTGAAGTCCTAGTAAATGCCATGCCTGGTATCAGTTTTGTGCTGGAACACAGTTTATATGGTATAACTAAAAAAATAAAAGTGTGTGTCATGTAAACTTCGAGTGTTTAGTGGAAGTGTTATTTCTGAAACCCACTGCCTTGCTCCTTGACCAAATTAATGCACTTTCATGTTTAATTAAGCAACATACACCTGCCTGCCTGTATTAAAAATACCAGTGCTTCTGTATTTTTTTATTTATTTTTGTAATGAAAGTTCTGGTTGCAAACAAACAATGGTCCTCATTGAAAAATATTTGTGGCATAGTGGCAAATATTTTGTTAAAATCTAGCCAGGCAACATTCACCCTTTCTGATGTTTATCACACTCAACTATTTTTCTTTACAATTTTTCCATAAATATTTCTTTTAAACCATTTTTTATCTGTAAAGTACTTAAATACTAAAGCTCATATTCCAGAAATGCAATATCATTTACAGAGAACTGTTGTTCACCCATTATACATACTCAGAGGCCAAAAAAGGCTATACTTCTAGTTTCAAAATCCCCAACATAGCCATGCCAAAAGTACCCTGGCTGAGTTTACTCAAACTCAGATCCCTGCATTTATAGTTTTCAATAAAAGTATCAAAAAGTACAATCCTCTGAAGGAGAGTCCCATTTCTAAGGGTTTACGATCAGGTGCAGAAATAAACTGTAGAAATCTTTATCCCTCTGTCCCCAGTGAGGTATCAGTCAAGCAATCCAAACACTATCAGCCCATAGATACAAGCCACCACATAAAACATCTTGTACATTACATATTTTCCTACTGCTGCCTGTGGCACTGATATCAGGCAAGGAAAATTTAGGATTTGCAATAAAAAGAGACTTTGATATACAGTTACAATAAGCTAATTTGATAAAAATCTGTTACACTGCAGCAGCCTTAGGTCAACTGGTGCCCTAGGCAAAAGGGCTCCATGGCACCCCCTACCACACCATCTGGTGCCCCCACATCCTGGTCTACCTACACCAAATAAATACTGGAAAAGCGCCCCTGCTACAGCTGCGCCCTAGGCAGCTGCCTAGTTGGCCTGTGCCTAAGGCCAGCTGCAGTTAGCAGAAAAGAAACCGGTGTGTGTCAGTGCACAAAAGCCCACACAAGTCCACAAAGCATTTAAAAAGATGGCCATATACAATAAATAATTTTAAGTGCAACTCTCTATAAAGCCAATTTACCAATCTGGCGCAGCAAATACAGAGTTAATCTTTAGTTGCTACAAACAAGAAAGCACAAATGGTGTCCTATTTTCAGTCTGTCTTACTTTTTTTTTGTGTTAATTTTTTCTAGGCTGCCTCCAGTGGGATCATCAAGTCCCTGTCCTGTATTGGCTCTTTCATTTCCCTGACTTCTGGTTTCCAATGACTCAGTCGGAGAGAGAAGCATACAAGAGCCAGGGGATTGTGACCATCATCTAGCAAAGATTAAAAGATTTTGTGGAAGTTTCCTAAAATCTGCCAGTTAGGGGATTGCCTAAGGTAAATCAATGCAGGTGCACGCTTACACACACAAAACACTTCTGATGCTCAACCCAAGCACTCTTTGAAGGAGTCATGATATCTGAAGACCCCCTACTGTAAGAGCTGTATCTTCTGAGCCTTCCCTTAGAAGGTATTCCTGTAATCCTCTCCCAGGACAGGTGAAGAGCAATGGCTGCTTACTCAACTCTCACTATGACACTTCATCCAACCTACGCTGCTAATCAAACCAGAGCCATGTGGGGCCTGGTGAGGGCCAAAAATTCTGCTGCATAACTGGCTAGTGTTTTATCATTTTCTGTATAAATGGCAACATTTCTTTGCACTGGATAAATTAATAAAGGACAAACTGTTCCTACATAAAAAAAATCATGGCAGATACTGACATAAAAAATCATGCAAGCACAAGCACAGAGCAATTACTTCAGTCTTTCTTGTACGGCAGATAGACTAAATACAGAATGCAGAAGTTAAACATCATCTACACAGTGAATTTGAGCTCTCTTTTACAAACTTCTAACAATATAAAGGAACCAAAGTTGAATGGACAAAACATGACTTTTGTTGCATTTGTATGGATCCATGTTACAGCTAACACTATACCAAGAGACTGTGCATCAAAGAAACATACACCACTCATCCAATTATTATTAAAAAACAAATAACCAGTTGTCTAGACACAAAAATGAATGAATATAAAATGTAACAGCTCTTGTAAGTTCAACAGCTAACAAAAAATGAGAGACACCTCCATCCTGGAATACTCAATTGTCCAGCATAAAAAAATGCCAGTTGTGGTCAGCAACTGCAATTATGAAACTACCCACTATTTTATTAACACAGAAGATTCTGACAGCAAATAAAGACTGCTTGATCTGTACAGACTACCCTTTATCAAAACAAAAATATAAATCTCGTTTCAACATCCTATTTCTGTTTAAACACATTTCTCCATCCACTCCCCATCCCTCAGGACAACAACATTTTGTCTGACAAATTCTTGATTACTTTTTTTTTTAAATTTTTTTAACTCCACCGCTTCTTTGGGAAAGCTGTGTCAATCATATAGTCCCCCCCTTCTGTGACATGTTGAGAAGTCACAGGAGCAAGAGTCAGTTTCCCAAAACACAGTTCAGTTCTATCACTACTGGCTCAGCCTTTTCCTCCTCACCATATCTACCTACTATGCAGTGAGTACCATAAGCAAAACTGTAGAATCCTAATGCAGTGCAAAACTGACTAGTGCTCAGCAAAAGATAATCTGAATTATTTTGCTGTGTATAGCCATCCACCATACATCGGTGTGCCATGATACGTCACACAATAACGCATGTGTCAGACAATGCTTACCAGTAAAGACAGACATCTGGTAACATAAGGCCTCTTCAATGTAGATATCTAACACTCTCCCACGTTTAAAAGACTTCAAACCACAATCGAACGTTATCAAACACACTTCCTGCCTCAGACAAAAGGCCATCTTGCTTCTTAATCTTGTTACATACCTGAACCTGTTTTTCATTATAGCTCAAACTAAAGTTTCTTTTTCTATCACACATTTTCAGTGGAATTTGTTTTGCTGTAAGTATAAAAATCAATGGACTCCATTTTTAATTTAAGGTAAAAGATGATATGTGATATGGTTTAGAGCTTCTCTGATGTTACAGACAAGCACATAGCTTTTTTAAACAGTTAGTTCTGGACCATTCTGAATTTGTGAATGAGGAGTTACCTTGTGTTGAGTTTATCTTGCTGAGCTTTTATCTCCTTCTCACTTGGATGTCCACTGTGGAGTAGCTGGCGGGCAATCTGGTTAACTACAGCAACGCGGGAGGCTTGGTTGTTCATCTCGGGTTCTAAGCTCTCAAATCTAAAAAAAAAAAAAAGAAAAAAAGGAAAACTCAAGCTATAAAACAAGTAAATAGATGATCTATTAGAAATAGTTGAGTAGAAATGAATAAAATAAGTAGAATACATTTTCTTAACAAAAGCCATCGTGAATTCAATACAAGATAAAAAATATTTTTCCATATGAAATTTAGCTCTCGTGTAATACAGTCAGAATAGATTCATTCAGTAATGTAAACTACATTCTGAATTATTATTAAGACCTTCCCACGCTAGAGCTCAATGAAACACGCAGCTAAGCCATAAATGAAAAAGTCCAATGTCATTTGCTAATCCACTTAAAACGTCAAGCGCTTTCATCCCTCCACACTTTGATTCTGATGAAGTCCCATTACTAAAGTGCAGAGAGATGAAAGCGCTTGACTTTTAAGTGGATTGTGTGGATTTATAACAAATGACATTGGACTTTTTCATTTATGGCTTTGCCTCTTGTTTCATTGTGCTCTTGCGTGGGAAGGTCGTAATACGAGTTTTATTCTCTTTTTTGGTTATGTTTACCTCTTTACCGCTGGTTAACTTCATTTTTTGGTACATTCTGAATTACTGACACACTTACAGAATTACTGACAGAAACACAAAAAAAAACATTCACCTGAAGTACTGATACTTTTGTACAAGCGGTTCATGAGGAAAATCAGCTTCACTTTAACTCATCTTTGGGTGCACAGCTTTATTTCTGGAAGGGAGGTGCACTTGTATGCAATAGGAAAATATAAAACTTATGCCATGCATTTGGTATAAGCGCTTAGTATAACAAATTAATATGTCTCAGAGACAATACAGCAGGCAGAATTTCAAAAAGAAGCTTTTTAAAGCTATTTTATTTAATTTTCATTTTGAAATGTATTTTAACCCCCTTCCATGCACATCTGAAAGTGATGTCTCCACTACCTGCACCCAAACTGGCCCACTTGTTCTGCAGTCAGGGGAGTCATAGAGTCTCAGGCAAGGAGACAGCCCTACAACCCATTCGTTCCAGACTTATGAGGATACGCATCTTTTGTCCCAAAACAATTCAGCAGTTTTCTACTTTATCATTTGGTAATGTACTGTCGGTGTGCATCAGTTTAGAGCCTCTCATCACATCAAGTGAAATGGCCAGAGAGTCAGAAATTGGGTAATTATAAAAGCATTTGCTCTGTTCTTAAACACAAGTCAGATCTTCTGGGGGTGGAGGACAGCTAAGAATCTGGCACTAGGGGAACATTTTCAAAATGTCTCTGGATGGACTGGGATGTGGTAGGGCAGGACGACTAGGCACATTTACCTAAGCCCAACAGTCTAAGGCACCTTTATTGGGAGTTTGATGTCTCGATCGAACAACATCTGAAATGCTCACTCACAAGATTACATATCTCACTGAAAAAGACGTCCCTCTGGTAGAGGCCTGGATAGCAGGGATTCCTCTTCTGTGTGATATAATGGGGTGGAACACTTGGGAGTTTCAGACCATGTCCTGGTAATCCTCATCACTGTCTGGTAATCCTCACCACTGTCCAAGTCAGATGATGGATTGGGAAAGAAAACGGTGTTATTTTCAGCTGTGGCACTCTAAGTGCTGGCCTCAACGGGTCCTAACAGTGGGACACTGGCACTTTGCTAGGAGACCACATACTGTATATGTATGTGGTCACCTAGCAAAGTGCCAATATACATATATATATATATATATATATATATATATATATATATATATATATTAATACATCCATCCATCTACAACCCTTTTTCCCATTTTTGCTCATGGGATGGGGGTCACTTCAACAGTGACGAACATCTACAGTCAATGTTTGCACTGCAGGGTGGCTAGCCCTGCCTTGGTAGTTCTTCCACACCACACGCTCGCATACACACATATCTTTGGCCAATTTAGAGTATATATTTATATATAAAACACACACATGCATATATATATATATATATATATATATATATATATAGACAGATGCAAACATACACGAAAATAATACATTATACAGCTAGACAGATTGTCGTTGGTTAATTTGATATATGGTCAACAGTTGTGCGACACTGACAAGTCTCTGGGAATTACTTGATCCCAGAGTTAGTATATATAACTAGCAAAGGATGTGGTGGAGGCGCAGGTTTTTAATTTGCATAGTCAGAGTTTCATCCTGGGAACATGCATAGAAGCATGTCAGCTTTAAAATTTAATGTTAAACTGTCGATTTTTGTGACAAAATATCAGTTTGACTTGGATTACTAGATCCACACATATACACACACACACACACACACACACACACACACACACACACAGAGGAGACAAAGATGTATATACAAATATATACATCTCTGCAAAACTTCGAAGTTTTAGCCATTTTGATATTTCAAATTTTGTGTATAAAATATATTTTGATCCACAACTATCTGCTGATATTTACCTATCCAGCTATGATCTGAGTATTATCTGGATAGCTACACATTTTCTGCACATGCTCTACATTTTTTCACTTTTTACTCCTTTACTTTGTCAACTTTGTCACACTTTCCTTGATCTTGTTTCAAACGGCTCTACTCCAGGCGAAATCTAAAGACTGGACACACTGCTTCACTCAACCATTCCCAACTAAAGTTACTATGGCCTGACTTCCAGGTTAACACCCCCCCCATCTCATTTACAGCTTTACTTCAGATATTGATGTCACACTTTCTTTTGCCAATGCAAACATTTGTTTTGTTTTCCCCGCTGTCACTAAAATGTACAGTTCTTCTAACGCACAACAGGTTTTGTGCGTCTACACTTAATGAAGCTACATACCACTTTTTTGACATATTAGTAACAGATAATTTCTGTAAATGCAAAAATGACTCATGAAGAAAGTACAGCTGTGTAAGCAATCTCACTATAAGAGTGGATGTTTAATGGGAATTAACTGCAGGTAGATAACTGCCTACCTGACCTGATTTCCAGAGCTCATCAGATGTCTCTGTAGGGGCCAACTCCTCCTCAATGTAGGGATACATGTCAGTCAGTGCCTCTTGTCAGTTAATTTCTTCTAGTAGGGAAATACCTACTGAAAGGAAGCATCTCCTTCACTTAGTGTTCCTTGGCTAAATATAATAAAGGAACTTCAAAAATCTCCAATTCTAGGCGGACCATTCCAGCTGCAGTCACTGAGCCTCTAATGTAAGTGGGCTTTGTTGATGAATTGCAAAGCAAATATAACCTTCTAGTCCCCCCCCCCACCTCAGTCACTACTACATACAGCTCTACCTTGCAAAATCTAGCCTCCCGAAGGGGTAAGCAGGTGGAAGTTGAACTGCAACACCTTCCTTTTTACATCTGCTGTTACGGTTAATATGCTTTACATCTTACAATATTTTGTTACTGAGATTGCATGAATAATCTCCCAAGCCCTGTTTGATAAACTGGGTGTCAGGTTCTCTATGTGTACAGGTGGGGAAAGGGCATACCAACATTACCCTCAACCTAGGGTGAACTTCAGACACCCATCACATGAACTCCTTCAGACACCTATGAAGATGCATGGAAGGAATGGTATTTTGCTCATCTAATCCATAAGCAAATGCGTTGCTGTCAATGGTCTTCCAAGTACTACTGTATTTTCTCTGCACACAGTCTTGCTAGGGGTACCATCAAGATAAGCGAGGACCATTCCTCAGCTAGACAGCAAATGTTGGAAGTGTGATGATGGAAAAAAGAGGCAACTGGGAACATGTTTTTTGTGAGTGCAATGAGTTGGCAAGATTTTAAAAACTCCTCGCAGAGTACTCTATTCAAATTTAGGGTTTTACAAAGGGTATTTAAGAAAAACGGGGGAGGAGATATTGTCAATATGACAGAGAGAGCTGAATATAAATGGATATATTTATTTAGGTCAGATGTGTTCCCAGGTTTGAATACAGTGAATAGTATCAAATGTATTTTAAAGTTTAAGGAGCCATATGTTAGCTAGTAATTATTGTATATGTTTTTAGATTTTTTTTATAAACTGGCACTTTAATGAAGTAGTAGTTTCCCAAATGGGATAATTATATCTGTTTTTTGATTGGCTGGTACTGACTATTTATTGTGCGGTTTTAAATGAAGTGTTTTATTCTTGAAAAAGAGCTTTGGCTCAAAAGCTTGGATACAATAAACCCGTTTATAATATGTGGACAGTCATGCTGTTACTCATATTTTTGGCTCATCAGTACATTTAGCTGTTCTACACCATCTGTTATTTTTTGGATTACTCTGTCAGAATCATTGGGGGAGCAACTAAGGAAATTATTATTTTTGCCTAGGCACAGTAAGGTTTTATTAAGTTTAATTCTGCTGGCTGCCAAAAAAGGAATTATTAGAAAATGAATGTCAAAATCTAAACCAACGGTATCTGAAATACTGAATACTGTAAAAGAGAAAAAGATGTAGAAGAGCGATCTTTAGAAAAGAAGAGCAAATTACACAGAAATAAATGGAATTTGTAGGAACAATACATGCAGAACAGTCAGGAGGAAGCTGTGAAGTTTAAGGAAAGGAGGCATGAATTGAGTGGTTTATTTATGTAATATTGGAGTGAAAGGCAATTGCTATAACGAAAGAAAATATGTAATGTATAGTGTGTGTAAATGGAAAAAATGTTAGTATGATTTATTTTCTTTTCTCTTATGTATGTGTGTCTCTGTCTTAAGTGATACTTACATAAAGGTGTTTAAAAGTAAGGACAGTGAAGCCCAAGACCCTGACAGACTCTAGCTATAATGGAGGTTCTCTGAGCTTTTCTCAGGAAGAGATACCCAAAGGAGTAGCAATGCCTTCTCCATGGGGAGGAATGTCTTGCAGTTCACTGTGTCTTGGGTTAACACCCCCCAAAAAAAACCTCTGAATGTGTTGGCCCATCAGACTGGATTTGAGATTACCTCAAATTAGGCAGGTAGTCCAGATTGAATTTTAGCTTCTCTTACCGTTTTCCTTTTTGTTTAACCCTACAGTAGGCAATTTCTTAGACACGAGTAAGCACGAATGCCTTAGGTGATCAGAAATGCACCACTGGTGCCATACACACTGCACACCGTGGATGCAGAAATGCACCACTGGTGCCATATACACTGCACACCATAGATGCAGCAGACAGTCCAAAGGGCAAGAATGCAAATTGAAAGTGATGGCTCCACCACACTGAACAAAAGGAATTTCCAGTATTGCTTGCATACTGGAACATGGAGATAAGCATCTCTGAGGTACAAAATGCCTACGAGCACCTCAGGCCTCAGTAATGGAAGGAGAGACTGTATGGTGAGCATTCTGAATGTGGATACTTTTGGATATAGGTTTTTTATGGATATGACTAGAACTGGTCTTCATGGTCCATCTCCAATACCAGAAGAGCCTGGAAAAGAATATTTCCCCACATGCATCTCTGCTCCTTTAGTTTAGAGATGGCTCTCTGCTCCTTTAGTTGGTGAAGCAGGGGGATAACGAAGGATTCCCCTCTGCAGGGACAGAGAGAGAAAGAAAGAACAGAGGGCCCAGAACTTGATTCTGTACCCTGAAGAGATGATGTTTAGGACCCACCTCTCTGTACTAATTTTTAACCAGTTGTCCAAAGATAGATGTAGCCAATTTTCATGTTTCATGGGTGGGGGATTGAGATGGGGGTAATGAGCAGGAGACGGGAGTTTGGTTTCTGCTTGTGTCATGCTTGGACAGAGAACACATTGGGCTAGTTCCAAAAGGCATCTCCAATTTATCCTTTTTGCCCAGACACTTCTGCTTTTGTATGCCTTAGTTTGCTAGCCTCCAATTTGGCACTGGTAAAAGCTTTGGTGTTTCAAAAGACAGCTTTAGTTACACGCTGGTAGAGAAGGATGGAATAGCTGGTTTTACAGTCTCTAATGTCTTCTCTTCTAATTTTTTTAAAAGATTTCTTGGGTCACAGGACTGAAAAGAAAACTGTTGAGGGAAATGTTAAGCTTTTATTTCTTGATGACTCCTGGCAGCAGTTGGCTCCTCAATCATGTGCACCTGCTGATTACAGACCCTGACAACAATGCTCTGCAAGATGCATCTTACAGTGTCCTACATGGCTTCATTATATGCTTCCCCCTTGCTAAGCCATATTAAACAGCCCAGAAATTAGGGTTTGGTTTTTGACTTCTGCAGCTAAATTCACCACCTATTTTAGCATTTCCCTTAATATTTGAAAATCTGCCAGATTAGTTGGCAATTAATGGTCCTTAAGGCAACAGTGGCCAAAGTATAAAGCTTTTTTTACAAAAATTACTGACAAATGTCACTTATTTTTAGATGCTTCTCTCCATCTGTCTGCCAACAGTGCCTCATCCTACTAGACTCGAGCTCATTCAGGTTCCCTAAAATTGAGAAATCTTTCCATCAGATCACCCCCACATGCCTGTCAAACAAGCTTCATCCCATTGGACTCAAGCTCGTTCAAGTTCCTTAGAGGTGTGGAATCTCACCTTCAGATCACCTAGGACAGGAACCATCCATATCGGGCCATCATCCATGCAACTGACAGTGAGTAAATGGTCTTGCTGACATTCCAACAATGATAATATTTTTATATGAACAACTTTAATCCCTTAAACCTGGGCAAACATCTGCATATGGCTAAATTTCGTCTAAGTGCGGCTGTTATGTGCTACCAAAACTGGCTTGTGTGGAAATGCCAAGGTTGTCCCTGCAATGGCACCCACCCACTGACACTGTTCATGTTCTCCAACAGGAATGATGTCTGGAGCAGCAGTATAAGACCAGATGCAAGTCAACTCTCCTTCCTGCCAATGGGCACACTCATAGTCCATTGTCATGCCATCAAGCTCCTGAGCTACTAATTGAGTCAGGTACACCTGGGTTGTAGGTAGGACTTTATCCCTATACTCTACTCCTCTGGGATGGTTCAGGAAATTCTAATTCCCCTATCATTATATATCTGGGCATTTGACTACATCCACGGAGAGAGTAGTGGGGGCCTGTTAGCACAGTTTTTGTACAAATCCTGGCAGGACTGCAGCATCCTATAGAACTGAATGAGTTTCTGGGGAGGATGAGTTGAGGCCTGAAAATCCATTTCTAAGGAAGGCACCATAAATGCATCCTAAATGCCTTGAGGAATCAGAGGAACTATTGCATGTTTCTGTTTTTCTAAGTCTAGGAGATCCACACAGCTATTCTTTGCATTAAAGGTCTCCTAGGAATCTAATAAATTTTTTCTCATAAAGTTTAGAGTTTTGTGCAAGAAAACACTCATACGTACAGCATGAAAAATATGGTTTCCTTTTATTACTAGTCATACGTGAGAGGGGAAAGACAACTGAAAGGTAAACGATTGGACCTCTTCAGCTTTAGAAAACTGACTTGCTGGAAAGAGAAAGTCCATTCTCTCTTACTGGCTGGATGCTTGAAGTCAAACCTGAGAAGGGCTTTGACACAAATTGATATTTAGTCAAGTGGTAAACAGCTCCTCTGCCAGACTTTTAAGATCCTGCATAACAAAGCTCAAATGGATCTCTGGGGCATGGGAGATTTGCAAGACAGATGGTATACAATGGCAATATATATGTGCCTCTGGAGACAAACACTCGATGGGAGTAACAAACCCTAATGCATATGCCTTTATGGCACCCTAATACAATCCACTGATCTATCCTCTAGTCCAGGCTTGTGTATAAGGATGACTAGTATCCCTGAACCCTTTTTACCTGATTTCTCAACAAATTATCTTTACAGGTATGACATTAGAACAAATATGACCTCAGCTTCTGGTACACCAATTCCCCAGTATGAGGCCTGAGAAGTTGTGCTAGCTGCTATTAGCACATCCACTTCTGAAGAGGACAGGCAAAAGCTAGCATATGAGGAAGACTATGATCAAGGTATGTAATGCTGTTTCACTGTTAATGGCATTTTTAAACCTACAGGGCTGTGTATGAGCAGAATTCCACTACTTTGTACCCTTTATAATGGTCTTCTCTCACTCATCCTCTTTGTGACAATGTTATATCTCTGTGTGCCTTTATAGGGAACTTCCCTAGTGTGCATGGCTGCTCAATGGCTTACATAATGATTTCTATTTTTTTCCCCGAATTAAAAATGTGCAGAGTGATTACTCTGTTTCTTAAAACCTACACAACTTTGGCAAAGTGAATACTATGAAAGTAAATTATACAGTTTCTAGCACCCACAGCTACAAAATCTTTTAAGGCCTGCATTTGGCAAGCCCTAGGAAATGATTTATCTCAATATCTTTCACCAGCAAATGAACAATCAATAACCAGATTATGAACAAAAGTTAAACACAAGATCTTCCCAACAGGACTCTTGCCTTTAGTCAATATCTCTGAAACAAACACAATCTGTGGTCAGACACCAGACCAAGTGGCTGCAGACTTTCCTGATAAGATGCATTTATACTTGTGGCAAAAAAAGGACTGAAGATGAAGCGGAGTGAATGCCTCTTTCATCCAGGATGAAGAGGTGCATCCCTGTATTAGGGAGGTGTATCTCCATGTCAAGATATTCACAGAACTCCAGGAGTTCAGTGACCTGGGCAAACATCTGCTTATGGCTAAATTTCCCTTGGTCTTAAATACTACTGCAAAAGTGATCTAGACAAAGACATAAAACAGCTCTGTGAGCATACTCAGCATAGTAATAGATATTCGAGGAGTAGGATTACTGTTGCAGTATCAAGTGCAACTTGTGGTAACTGCACTAAATGTGTATGGACCAACCCTTTGGCCAAACATCAAACTTCTGGAAATCCAAAATGTACAGTCATTCTCTCCTATACCCTTTCCTACATTGCGGACATTAGCAGAATGTGTGACATCATTGAGACAGGCATCAGTGCCATCTTTATTTTTCTTTTGGGAGGAAGGGGTGACACATCTCACTTTTAAAGTGTGCTTAAACAGTACGTCCAGTCTTCCAAGATGGCTGCACACTGAGTAACAGCTTAATTCTAGCTCTCCCAGCATGAAAACAGAAACTCAACAGAGAAGGCCAGCAGACTTGTATTTATGAGTGAATTTCAGTAACACGCTAGTATGTGTACTCCCTGGATGCCCGGAAAAAAGAAATACAGAGGACCTGGAAAAAAATCAGCTACAAAAAGTTAAAAGAAACACTGACTGGGGAAAGTTCTGCAGCTGTTCAGCAAAAAGAAATGCAATCTCCCTGACAGAAATTCCAGTAACCTACAGGAAGATGCAAGACAACTGCACACAGACCTGGTTAAAATAAACAAAACACTGATGGAGTATATCAACACATACATCAAAAGGTTGGAAAAAATGAAAACATCTTTAAACAGATATTCAGATGAGGTGATAAAGCTGCAAAACTCAAAGGTTGAAATGAAGAAAAGGCTGGATGAATATGAGACTGCTCAGGAAGAGATGTTTAAAAAAATAATAGAATTAGAGGAGAGAACACTAGGGAAAAGATTTTGAGTTATTCTAAAGAAGCCGGAAGGAACAGACTGCATTCATTTTATGAAAGCACAAATAAGCAACTGGACTGATATTCCACAGCAGTTGTTGTTAGTTGAAAGGGAACATCGAGTGAATGCTCCAAACCTGGCTAGGAGAAAGCAACCTAGACCTTTAACAGTAAAGATGCAATTCTACCAGCAGGAGGAGTTGATTTTGACAAAACTGTGGCAGAAGGACAAAGTACTAAAAGTGGGAGACAGTGTTTGTGGAGAATGATTACACCATGTTTACACCAGGCAGAAAAGGAGCAAACTTATTCCACTATTCAGGGAATGTCGGGATGCAGGTGTGAATTTCAAACTGCTGTACCCAGCTGTCTAAGATATTTTTCCCTGGAGGGGCACAATCATTTTTTGATTTTTTGATGAAGCACATGTTAAGAAGGAAATAACAAAAGTTTGTCCAACAAAAAGTAAGCTGTGAGACAGGAGATTCTGCTTCTCGCTTTTCTGGTAATGAAGACCACAAAGACTTTACCTGTGAAACCTTATCCAATGTTTCAATGGAAAATCTTGGTGAGAAGAAAGGGAGGATGAGAGCTGATTAGAACAATTGACAGTATGTTGAAAATGAAACAGAGACAGGATTTGGGAGACAAAGAGGAATAAAACCAGTAATAATGTGGGTTTACAATGCAAAAATTATATTTGCGATATATGACAGAAGAAAATCTGGAATTACTGGACTTTTTCAGAATTTGTTGGACTTGTGGAGGACTCTAAAGCACATGCCCTACTTCATGTCATTAATGTTCGGGGATGGGAAGAGGAGAAAGAAAGTTAACTACAAGCAATTTTTTTTCCCTTAAATACTTCTATTTTTGTGGTGTGTGGTTTTCTTTACATGCTATAAAGTTTTCTCAGTTATTTTTTTAAATGTAACAGGGACTGTAAACAGATGCTGCTGTTCTTTTTTCTTTTCTTTCTCCCTTTTCTCTTTCTTCCTTATTTAGTTTTACGAAATGTAGGCACTGCAATGCAAAGGAAAAAGCCTGGTTTAAAAAGCATGACAACATTTTTCATTGTTGCATAAGGGAGTGACTGGATTAAGGACCTTAGGTTGATTTGGTAACAAGTTTAAAGATACAGCCTGTAAATGAAAAACAATATTGAATATTACTTTTTTCTAGCAAATACATGTTTGCTTAGTAGCAGTTCTGCAGCTGGTCTTCATGTTTCCATGGAAACAATCTGACAAAGAAAAACTTGCTGTCTGGTTCTCATGTCTCCACGAAGACGATCTGATAAAGATAAACTGGCTACAGTCTGGTTGAGAGTGACTGGCTGAGGGAAAAAAAAGAAAAGAAAAATTGGCTAGGACATAATGTTCTCTGAAAGCATTTGGGGGGGGGGGTTCCCAGCTGGGGGAGCTATAATGTTAAGACAAACCAGTTAGTACTTAGTAAAAGCACAGGCTGCACCACGCGTTTTTGCATGCATAACCTTTCTTTTAGGTTAACTCAAGTCGGTGAGTGTGGCTGTCAGTTTGGAACGTTTGTTCAATTAGGAGGGTGAAACATCAACATTTGAAGATGCACATAGTTTTGTCTGTTACTATTAAGTTAATAGGTTTTAGGGGGGCATTGGGGGTGTGCTTGTTTTTTTTTGTTTGAGGACTTTCAGTAAAACAAAACGTGTTCTGTAAGATGTGACATAGGCTCAAATGGCTATGACAAGAAACAACTGTATAAAAGTTCAACCTGCCAAACATTGTATGCATGTAACACAAAAACTGGAACTAGACATTTAACAAAAAAGGTGTTATACATAAAAGGTGAGAATGATAACTTTTTAAGGCAATGGATGTAGCAACTGTCTCATATACATGGACAACCATCTAACGCTACCACCTAGGAACACAATTTGTGAGAGATGCAATTACATTAGGAACCTAGAGTCCATGCTCTCTCCCTCTCAAGCCAATATATCTGGTACTGAAAAAACTGTCAACACAATCACTACACCTCACACACCACCTACACAACACACACCCACATATGTGGAGGCCCTCATCATAAACATACCCAAACAAAGGAAACCTCCGAGGCAAAAACACATGCGATCTTCACAGCCTTCCACACCACATACCATGCACAGTCCACACACCTGTGTGTCACAGCCACTAAGGCTTCACCATAAACCCAACATATTAGTCATAGGAGAGACTATTGTGAGACAAACATATGTGCCTCTCACCAGGCTGGATAAGGAGAAAGTCAGAATCCACCACATCACTTACACACTCAAGTCACTCAACAACAGGTACTGTTATGACTCGATCATAGTCCATGTTGGTGTGAATGACTTGAGATGTACCTCCATGGACTATATGAAGAGAGATGATTGAGCTCACTAACTGTGTGTCCCAGGCAGGTATGTTCCTAGCCTTAAGCAGCTTTCTGCTGTCACCCAGAATGACAAATACAAACAGAAAATGATTGACTTTAACAATTGGCTTAGTTTCTGGTGTCATTCCAGGGGAATCCAGTACCTGACAGCCTGGGAAGATATGATTGAAAGACCACAACACTTTGCCAGAGATGGCCTGCATCTCTCTCACCTGGACTTCAGGCCAGTAAATGCTCTTGTCTCCCCCATAGTGCCTTTTTTAGGAAAAGTGTTGAGGTTAAAACTACCAACATAAACATTTCAACAAAACACAAATTAAAGGTCATGCTGCTAAACGCTAGGCGTCTAAACATGAAACTGCACTCACTGCAAGCATTCATAACCCTGGAAAATGCTGACATCTATGCAGTCACAGAAACCTGGTTCAAAGCTGAGGCGGGCACCCCAGCCTTTCCTGGTTACTCATCCTATCTTACATTCAGACCCCAAACTGTGGGCAGTAAAGCCAAAGGAGGTGGGGTTTCAATATATATTTAAGACATACACAACTCCCAGCTGGTCAAACACTGGTCAAACACTATGATGCACAGGAGTCACTCCATGTGCAGTTAACCATTGAAAAGACCTCTATTCAAATCATAACTAGCTACTGGCCCCCAAATTTGACTCAAGATGCCCAATCAGCCTATCTGGACCTGTTCAAATCTATCAAAATTCAACCCTATACCCTGATCCTGGGTGACTAACTACCCAAACACAGACTGGAAGAACTACTCATTCCAGAACACAAAATGCCCAAAAATTCCTTGATTTTGTCAATGCAAACACCTTGGAACAGCTAGATGATACCCCCACAAGAGGTGATAATATCTTGGACTTGGTATTAACCAACAAGACAGCATAACTCTCAAATGTACAGATTTTTGCAGAAAGTCCAGATTTTTGTCTCATATTTTTAATGTTCCTCATAAAATTTGTGTTTTTTTGGGAAATCACTGAGATGATCTGAGGACTGAAGTCACTAAATAATGACATATATTTGAGTTCCAGACGTAAAATCCTTCAGTAAATGAATGTTAAAAAACTCTATTACTCCAGCAACTCTCCATGTTTATACGGGCAATATTCAAAATATGTCCCTATTTTTGGACCTTTGTCCCCCCATTTTCTCGGGCTTTGCCCAGATTTCTTGCACTAAGAGACTGAGAGGTATGAACATGAGTAACCACTGCAGCATCCCTACAGTATCATCCTCCCTTGTAAGCTCAGACCATAAAGCGGTCACTTTCGAAGTTATCATCTCCCCCAACCCCTCTGTCTAGCTAGGGTCAGACATAAAAAATACTCCAACGCTGATTACAGCCTCCTAAGGGATGGTATAAACAGCTTCTCAGCCCCTCCCCCTCTGTAGGAACTGGCACCAATATCCAAAACTACACCAAAGCACTGTACAAGCATTTATACAGATGCATGGAATCAGGAATGCCTGACAGGACTAAATCATCCCCCGCAAGGAACAGTAAACCTGTCTGGTGGATATCTGCAAAAAAATAAACTCTATAACAAAAGGAAAAATTGCTGTCCAAGGCCAAGAAGGGGCAAGTGCCCAAATGGAAGCAATGTCTTCTTAGCCTGAACAAGCAAATAAAAGCACTAGTGAAAGCCTCCAAAGCAAACTTCCGAGTCCAAATTGGCCACATCTACTAGAGACAATCATAAGGCCTTCTTCACATATGTCCGCAACCTCAAAGGAAGCACCCAGATCTGGTGGTCAGACACCACATATAAAAATGCTATAGATCTAGCAAACTTGCTGGCTGACAAATTCAGTGAAAACTTCACCCCTCTGCCCCCTCCCATCAGTAAATCAGGACATCCCCAGTACCTGCCCTCTTCCCCTTACATCTGGGGAATAGGTCATGCTCTCTCAAAGACAACAAATACAGCTTCAAGGGGACCTGATAACATCCCAGGTTGCATCTTATGTGAACTCAGGCAGGAACTTGCAGCACCATTAGCCACCCTATTCAACCAAAGCCTGAGTACCAGCTTCCTCCCAGCTGAGTGGAGGACAGCCACTGTCATCCATTCGCACAAAGGTGGAGCCATCCACCAATCTGGGAAATTATAGACCTATCAGCCTAACTAGCCTAATATGCAAGGCCATGGAACGGATTATTATGGACCTCATTAACAAGGACACTGGCAACCTCCAATCACTCGATCCCATACAGTTAGGCTTCGTCAAGGGGAGGTCGTGTCTGTTAAATATGGCTGACTTCTTTGAGACGGTCAAAGCCAGGGACGAGGGGAAGATGGTGCACACTGCTTACCTTGACCTGGCCAAAGCTTTCAACACTATTCCCCACTTGGGTATAATAGATAAACTCTCTCAACTATGCAACAATCCGTATGTTACCAGATGGGTAGCAAACTGGCTCCTGGACAGAACCCACCAAGTCAAAATAGGGGAAGTCACCTCAAGCAGTAGACCCGTAACAAGCGGTGTACCCCAGGGTTTGGTCTTGGGGCCTCTGTTATTTGGGATATACTTTTCTGAGGTGGAAGCCAAAACTAGTGGGCTATGGGCTGACCAAGTTTGTAGATGACTGCAAGCTTGGTGCTGTCATCAATTCACCTAGTGATGCAGACATCCTCCAAGAAGGTCTCACTCGGACAAATGACTGGTGCCAGAAACATGGCCTCAAGCTGGATACCAAAAAATGCATCATCATCTCCTTTAGGGAGAGTGACGTCCCCACAAATTATCACATTAATAACAATGTCCTAAGCACGCAATCAGTCGTGACGGATTTGGGCACCCAGGTTAATAGTAACCTGACTTTTGACCACCATGTTGCTTCCATTGTACGGAAATCCTTCTACATAGCTCACCTCATAAGTAAGGGTATCGCATCCAGGGACAAGGAGGTCATAACATCCCTGTATTTTTCCCTTATAAGGCTCATTACTGATGACATTACCACTTGGTACCTAGAAAATCACATGCAACAGCTGGAGACCACAAAGGTTCCTCACCAGGAGAATCCAGGATCTCAAACATCTACCATACACAGGCTAAAAGCCCTACCCCTCTACTCAGTTTCATACAGACTCCTCAGAGGTGACCTCTGTCTGGCATACAAGGCGATCATGGACCCCACCTTGATGGAACTGGTGCACATCTGCAAGCCAAGCTTCACTCTTGTGACCCACATGTGCGGCCTCAACTTGGTCTGTGACATCAATAGGACTTGTTAGCAGGATAAATTTGTGTCCCAGAGACTCCCCCATCTGTGGAACAGACTACCTGTCCACGTCAAGCAGAGTACCTCTTTACGCCTTTGAAGCACAACCTGGATAACTGGATGGGAAACAGAAAATACACCCCTGGGATTCCACCCATGTCTCTGCTGGACAGGGGCACTGGGTGCTGACTTGTCTAGACATGGGATAAACTCTTGGCTAGGCTTATAAGGACCTCAGGGTCAATAGCATAGCAACACCCTATGATGCTTTCTGTAATGTCTTTAAATGTCAACAGTCTCAGATAAATACAAAAAAAGAAAGAGTAATGAAGTACATTAAATAATGTAGAGTGCAAATACCTATGTTACAGGAGACACACTTAGAAATTAACATGTGAAATTGATAAAGAAAGGTTTTTAGTATGGTTTTTCAGCGGAGCACCTGAGACAAAGGAAAAGAGGAGTACTTGCATTAATTATAAGAGGAGAGCCAATAGTGATAGAAGAGGTTAAAAAAGGTAATAGTGACAGATTTGTAATGTTAAGGGGCTACTGGCAAGTGAGGAGGATTACACTGAAATGTATTTATATTCCACCTAAAACTGCTATAATGGAGATGAAGAAAATTCTGGGAGAAATGATCAGTTTTCAGCAAGGAATATTACTTATAGGTAGGGACTGGAATGTGATTTACAGCAGTGAACATGTGTCTGGGGGGCTGCAGAAGGGGAAGTATAGCAAAGGAGGGTATATTTTTGAAGAAATTTCTGAAAATATATGGCATGGAAGACATGAATTCAGTAATAGCAGCTTGGGGTAAATTTACATATTATTCCCCAGAATATAAATTAGAAAGACTGCTAAGCAACTGTTTTTGATAATAACACTAAAGCACAAAAGTTTTAGCACGACAACTCAGGTAACAGAAAGCAAAAAGGGCTGTTGCCAAGCTTGGGAAGCCTATAACAAGAAAGGTAACACGAGATCCTGTAGTGGTATTAGAAATACTTCAGAAATTCTATGAAAGTCTGCATAAGGCAGAAAAGTATGGAAATCTAGAAAAGATATAAACAGAAATGCTTATGGAAGAATTAAATATGCCAAGGTTAGAGGTAGATGACTCTCGATTACTAATGTTTAGGATAGGAGGAAATGAGATAAAATTGTGATGTATAACCAATCTACAAGAAACTCCCCAGTAATAGATGGTATTCCTGTGGAATTTGGAAGCTAGGGAGGAAAAACATAAAGATCTGGAAGGTTTTAACAGTATTTTAAGAGAAAGGGAAGTACCAACATCCAGGAATAAAACATGCAGGGGTGTCCTCTTTCCCCTTTGTTGTTTGCATTTTACTTAAAACCATTGGCAAAGAAAATAAGGGACTCAGAAATTCAAGCATATAATTGGTATGGTAGTTAAGAAAAGTTGGCTCCATCTGCAGATGATATTATTTTATACCTGACAAAACCAAAAAGAGACATTATAATGTTGTGGAACATTTGAGAGTTCCAAACCTTTTTGGGATACAAAATTAATGAAGCTAAAATCAAGGACAATAGCGGTAAATTATGTACCCACACACAAATTGGTTCAGCAATATCCCTACTTATGGGGACATGATAAAATAAAGTATTTAGTAGTATGAATTAAAACGATTCTGGTGTGGCAGCTAGCGATATGTGGCAAGAGACTAACCAAAAGATAATACAAAAACTGAGAAACAGTTTGCTATATGGATATGGTAAGATATAAGCCATTCAAAATGTTTTTAGTCCTTTTTGTGTTATACACAGGTCAGGCATATTTTTATCAACCAGAGGAGAAGTTGTGGATAGCAATTAATAAAGAGCTGAAGGACTTTACCTGGGAGTGGAAGATGGCAAGAGTCAAGTGGGATAATCTGATTCTTCCAGAAGAACAGGGTAGATTGGGATTACCCAGTTTGAAGAGGTATTTCAGAGCTACACAGTTAAGGCTTCTATACATAACACAAGCAGAAAAATATAATTCAAAGTGGAAAGGAATGATGATGAAACGGGGGGAAGCTCAAGAATCAAGGAGAGACCGTGAGTTTGGATGCAGGCCTTTAAAAAGAACAATAATCATACACTTTATTATATCCACGAAGTAGCAGAAAGTATTCTACGAGCTAAGCCAACACAGGAATGGAGAAAGGAAATTCTGCTGATAAGAATGACAGAAAATAGGGATACAGACAATAGGCAAGAGGGCCCGCATACCTCTCAACCTCTTAGAGCAAGAAATATGGACAAAGTCATGAATAAAAGTGGGACAAAGGTCCAAAAATAGGGACAATTCTTAAATATTGTTCTTACAAACTTAGAAAGTTGATAGTATAACAGGTTTTGCATTAGCATGAATTTTCTGAAGGGTGTGAAGTCTGACGCTCAAATGTCTATTATTTTCTAACTTCAGTCTTTAATTATTTGCCACTAATTTTCCAGAAATCCACAATTTTATGAAAAACAGACCAGACATGAGGCTAAAAAATGAACATTCTGCGAAAATCTGTACAGTTGAGAGGTATGAAGTTGGGGCTGGAATTTGTTTGAGCAAACTGGCAAAGGAGCCAAGGTATTGGGAGCAAATATGTGCTGTATGACATTGGAGCTTTTCTCCCAGGGCCTCCACTGAAAATGGACACATGTCCAGATGGACCTTCCCGGTTAACAAATGTAAAATAAATAATAAATAACTAGAGAGGGGAAAGAGGACAGAATGGGAAGATGTCAAGAATTTATTTGGACTGCAGATTAGAGATTGACTTCCCTATCAAGGATTGATATCAGAGTATAGGCAAAGAGAAAGAAATAGGGAGGTCCTAAAAGAAAGACCAGCAACAGTACAGTTTTTAGTAGAATCCAGAACAGAAGATGCCATTAAGAAAGGAATAATTAGTAGAGCATATAAAATATTGCATGGTAACTATAAGAATCAGAGGAGGTTAGAAAGGATTGGGAAGAGAGACTGGATAAGCAATTCACAAAGAAACAATGGGAGGACATATGTATGTATGTCTCCCAAATATGCACAAAATCTAGAAGATTTAGGATTTTTGCTTGGAAATGTTTACATAGATATTTTTATACCCCAAATAGACTTCAGAGAGTTTTTCCTCAGGTAGACAGGAAATGTTGGAGGTGTGACAGGGAAGAAAGAGGTAACTGGGAACATATTTTCTGGGAGTGCAGTCAGTTGGTGGACTTCAAGGATTCCCTGTAGAATGCATTGTCGGAAATGCTGGGTGGGCATACTGGTGTGATGAGGGAGACAATGTTTCTGAGCTATGATACAGAAACGGAATTGCCTAGACGTGCTAAGGCCTTGTTGTCTCTAATTATCGTGGCTGCCAAACAAGCAATTACTAGAAAATGGAATCAAAACCTAAATCAACTACATTAGAAGTAGTAAACATAGTAATGGGCATAAAACAATTAGAACTGAGATCGTTAGAAAATGGGAGGAGCAAACTACATGTGAAAAAATGGGAATTGTGGGAACAATAGATACTGGTGAGGAATGAGGTTTAAAAGAAGGCAGGACTTAAGTGAGTTATGCAATGTTTGACTTAAAACGATTAGGTACATTATAAGTGATGTATAATGTTTGCAACTGAGAGTGTGTCATTATTGTTTGTGATGTAAAATGCCTGCAACTAGGATTGTGTCTGTGTGGTTTGCTTTCATTTATATAAATGTATGATTGCTTAAGTCTTAAGTGGTGGTTTAATAAAGATGTTTCTTGTTTAAAAAAGGGCAGGAATTGAATAATATATGTAATGTTACTTAGGTTATATTATATATTTAGTAATATATGTGAAACAATGTTTTGTTAATTTTAATTTTGATTACATCCATATAAATGTAAATGTGCCTATGTCACAAGTGATAATTCAATAAAGTGTTTAAAAAAAAAAAAACAAAACAATATGTTCAATATGTTCAGCAATCCTTACGGTCTGTCCTGTTGTAAAGACAGGACAAGGATCTATGACTAAGAACATTCCTCCAGGACACAGGAATGTAATTATTTGCAAAACAAGGCAGGGGTATACAAGTGTGGGGGAAGGCAGCTTATACTGCGGCACTAATTCTACTACTTAAACATCCATGGTTATTGTGAGCAGCTGACACAACATGTACTATTTTTGACCTTACCGATCTCTGCTACAGTATGCACCATAACATGTGGAAAGAGGACTATTGCAGTAACAGAGCAAAAGGTGGTTAGTGTTAGAACAAAGGAGTGCATAAGTGCTACAAAACTGCAATGGCAAAACCCATGAAAGGAAAGTAAAGTACAGTTGGTAACTAAACTAACCATAACAGTAGATGTTCAAATGATCACTGCTGCAGCAGTCTTAGCTTGCATTTGTCCGTGGTGTCACACACTTTGCACTTTTATTCCTCCACAAACTGCTCCCCAATCAAAGTCCGAATTGTTTGTGCTGACTGACTTCTTTGGAAAACAAAAAGATGGGGAGACCTGGCTTCACCAAGTAATTTCTCTTCTGACAAACCCAAACACTGGAATTTGCAAAGAGAAGAGATATTGATGCTGGGACCAAAGAGACTTCAGATACCACGGCATCTTCCTCATGTGGAGTATTGCACAAGGTATCATGAGAATCACAGAAGCCACGAGACCCAGAATACTGAGATACTCCCTCCCAGTGACCAAAGTCTGAGTGGAAACCCTACGAATAGATCTATTTATCTTTTTTTTTTTCCTGTGGAAGAAAAGCTGTTTGAACTGTGGAGCTAATGGACATCTCAGAAACACAATCCCATGAAGAGTCAAGAAAGACGTTTATTTATTTGACATTTGTTAACCGGGATAGTCCAACTGAGTCAACATAACCCATCTTCAGCATAGGCCTGGGGAAAAAAGCTCAACATTTAGACATTTAGATACATAAACAGATAAGATTGCAATACTTAAAATAAAAATGTTTAAGACTTTACATAATACATTGCAGACAGATTAAAGTTGTGAGCAAAGGTGCACAGTTGCTTAGTGTTTTGCTTAACTTCTAAAACATTACTATGTACTGACAGTAGATTACTTGAGAAGAAAATAGTTAATGTACTTAGCAGCATATTAACCATGAGAATAGGTTTACACTAGACCATACAAGATCATACAGACAGCTGTACTTGGAGAAGGGGAAAAGTAGCATAAAGATTTGTAGGCTTCAAAGATATACAGGGGGTAGAGAAGACTGAAGAGAATAAAGACAGTGGGTAAAGGAGGATTCACCTGGAGTTAAACATGTGCAGAGCCAAGACTTACTTAGCTGTGTTTTTAGATAGGCTTTCTGGTTGACCTGGGGTTTGGCGAGAGAGAATTCCAGAATTAAGAAACTGAATACAAGTATAGAGATTGGGTCTACTTTATTTACACGAAAGCGTAAAACCGCGAATACATACGTATCGAACCATATGCATCGAAAGTGCAAGCCGTCAAAAACTGTAAACGGAAATCTCTGTAGGTGGAGATTTCCGTTTACTTCAATGTAGTGCAATCTCGGAGTTGGTATATATAAGTAGCGGGGGGTGTGGGGGGTGCAGGGGGGCTTGCCCTCCTGCCTACATCTTTTTTTTTTTTGTATTTTTTTTTCTTTATTAACTTTCGACCGTTTAAGAGTTCGATGCATATGTGTCGATCTTTATGCATTAGACCTTTTGAACGTTCGAGTTAATAAAGTAGACCCTAGAGATTGACCTGGTCGTTTAGAAGGTATGGAGATTTCTAATATTTTTTTGTCTTCTGATCTGTGGTCTGCTTGGTATGTAGTGTTTGACCAAGCTTATTTAGGGCAGGACAGGTACTGTGGGCTTTCTTTATGTTTTGTTGAAGGTCGAAGGTGAATTACACCTAGTAATTTTGTTTCTAATTAAACCCAGTAATTTTGTTTCTTGTTTTGTATGTTCTCTTGGAATCCCAACTTGTGCAGGACATCTCTCACCCATGAAAGAGATTCCCGACACTTTGAAAAGGACTCTACAAAAATAAGCAAGTCATCTAAATAAAGAAAAATGTGGAAACCCTGTTGTCTGCAGTAAGCTGTAACTGGAGTTAGAAACTTTGTGAACACCACTGGTGCAATGAAAAGTCCATAGGGTAAGGCAGAGAACTGATAATGTGATCCAAATACAGAAAACCTTAAGAAACGCTTGAAGTTTGGATGAAAAAACAAACAACCTAAATGAGTGTCACTTTTTGGACCACTTTCAGCATGAAGGAAGGAATGGCTCTAAAGGCCATCCAGTCTTTATGGGAGACAGACTGAAGTGCCAGTAATTCTGAGATACTACTAAATGAATTAATGGTTAATGGTCATTAAGCAGAGAGTTTTCTATGATAGGATCTTCACAGGGTTTTGCACACGCTGGTTTAAAAGAAACAAGGATTAAGCTTTCTGAAAATTAAGTTCAAGTTCAATGGAGGATGCACCTTTCTTTGCAGTCTCAAATGCAGTACTCGATTCAAAAAAGTACTTCACAAAGGGGACACTTTTAAAGGTGGTTCTAAGGGCAAGCAAGAATTAATGGTTGAACAGTGCAGCTTCACTGATGCATAGGATAGACATTTGTCAAAGATGAAAGATAAAGGAGTTGGTGTAGAACATAAGCTGCCTTAGGCCAAATGCCATTTTGTCAGCACTAAATTGAAAAACTGGTCCAGTTTTACTCCACAAGATTTCTGTTAGGTCTTCTTACCTTCTCAATAAGCTTATCTTCTTGGCTGCAAAGTTAAGGGCTTGAGATATTGACACACACAAGTCCCACTGCTGTTGATACAGAAGGCTGCAACAAGGTGAGGAAGACAAGAGGATTGCCTTTACAAAGTTATCTCGGCAAGAAAAACCTACACACTCTCGGCCACAGAACGTCAACCAGGATCAGGTTGGTCCTGTTCTGCAATATTTGTCAGTACTTTTGGTACAAAAGGTAAAAAAGAAAAGACAAAGACTACCTTTGTTCTAAGGGACAAAAATGTGCCCACTGCAAGGGCTCTCTTGCCACGGTATACAGAGTAGGACTTTGGTACCTGGTGGTTCTCTGCAGTTAGCAGGTTTACCACCAGAGTACCTCAAAGTAAGGTGATCTGTGTAAAAAAAAAAAAAAAAAAAAAAAATGGAGGATTGATGCAATCTGTACTCTGCCTTGTCACTACAGTTGGGGAAAGAACACTGGTAATTCAATAGATTAGTTCAGATTGTTTTCGGAACAAACTTTCAGTAAGAAAGAGGAGTTAGTTCTTAGGGACACTCTGTCTTTGTGAACAGCTATATGAGGAGGGCGTATAGAGTGTGCTTGGAGTTCCGACACTCGTCTAGTGGAGGTAATGGCTACTAAGAAAAGAGTTTTCCACGACAAAAACTTTATATCACAAGAAGATGCAGGTTCAAAGGGTGGCAGCACTAAGACAGAAAAAACTAAATTTAGGTCCCAAGGGGCTGGAGGTTCCCTGATTGGGGGTCTGAGTAAGAAGGCACCTTTCAAAAAGGGCTTACATAACCTGTGGGCCATGACAGGCATTCCCATCTCATAAGTATGAAAATTAGAAATAACTGCTAATTGTACTCTGATGGTAGCTGCTGCTGCCCCTTCATCAAAAAGTTTGGTGAGAAACTCTAGAACTGTGTTGATAAGAGCCGAAAAAGGTTCTACATTGGGCTTAACAGCCCAGTAGGAAAATCTTTTCCATTTACTTGAATGCAGTTTCCTCGCAGACGGTTTGTGGGAAGAAACCAAGATGTTTACCTGCCAGGGAAAAATCAACACCTGGCTAAAAGTGGAATTGGAGCAGGCATGCTGTCAACTTGAGGGTCTGGATGGACGGATGGAACGTTCCTGATGAGTGGGTTAATAGGTCTGGAAATGGATCCAGAATCCATGGTTCCTCTAGAACATGGGCCCAGAGAAAGGGGAACCAAATTTGTCGAAGCCAGTAAGGTGCAATGAGCATCAGGGTGCTTTTTAACGTGTTGGCTTTCTGAAGTACTTTGGTTATTAAGGGAAAGCGGGGGAAGAAGTCCTGGGGGCCAATCGTGAACAAGTGCATCCCTTGGTGACTTCCCCAGAGAGAGAGAGAGAGAGTGAGGGCAAAAGTAGCTGCTGCATTTGACATTCATGGAGGTGGCGAAAAGGTCGCAGCAAGGCTGACCCCATCTCTGGAAGATCTCTTCTGGAATTTGTAGTTTTAGGGACCACTTGTGAGGCAACAGAATCGCTCTGCTGAGTTTGTCTGCTATCACATTGGATTTGCCCGGGATATGCGTTGCTATCAAAAACCGTTGAGAAGTGACAGCCCATTGCCGCACCCGGTGTGCTTCTCGACTTAGGGGATATGATTTGGTTCCTCCCTGTTTATGTACCACACTACTGACATGTTGTCTGTTTGAATTGCAACTGTTCCAATCGGAAGTGAGTTCTGAAATGCCTGCAACACATACAGCACCACTCATCTCTCGGACACTGATGTGCAAGTGGCTCTCGTGTTCTTGCAATAAGCCTTGGACAGTCTTTCCCAGATAATGCCCCCCCTCCCAATCTGGGAAGCATCCTTGGTCAGTACTGCTACCGGCTCTGGAAATACAAACGGGTAGCCGAAGGACAGCTGTTCCACTTGTAGCCACCACAGAAGATCCTTCTTGCACGAGTCCGTAATGATTATCCGGTGTGATAGAGGAAGATCCTGCATGGACTATAGGGCAAAGAATAACCGCTGTAGAACCCTCATGGGCAGCCGTGCTAGAGGAACTAGGAGAATTGTACCTGCCATGGTTCCCAGAAGCTGTAATATATACCTCGCCTGAACTCTCTTCTTTGATATCAAGACCCTTATTTGATGGTGGAGAGACTGAATTCTCTCAGGGGTAAGTTTTGCCACCATTTTTGTTGACTAATTCTGGGCCTAAGAAAGTAATATGCTGTGAACGTGACAAGCCAGACTTCTTGAGGTTTATTGTAATGCCTAGCCTGGTGCAAAGAAGTATTGTTTCGTCCCTTGCTTGCAGTAGTAGATGCTTGGTGGTGGCGGATAGGAGCCAGTTGTCTAGGTATGGAAACGCACAGAATCCCCGATGTCTCGAGTGAGCCACAACCACTGCCATGCATTTGGTGAACACTCTGGGGGCTGTAATGAGACCAAAGGGCAGGGCTAGAAATTAGTAATGACTGGCTCCCAGCCGAAAGCGCAAGTGTCTCCTGGATCACCTATCCATTTTTATATGGTAGTATGGAACTTGGAGATCTATCGAAAACATCCAATCATCTTTCCTGAGAAAAGGGAATATAGACTGCAGTGACACCATCTGGAACTTTGATTTTTTTTTACAGATTTGTTCAGTCTGCTGAAATCCAGAATAGGTCTCCAGTCCCGTCTTTTTTGGAACTAAAAAGAACCTTGAGTACATTCCTGATCTGATTTGGTCTATGGGGACCTCTTGGATGACTCTCTTTTTATAGCAGCTTGTGCCTTTCTGCAGTTGCTTCGTCTCTCTGACCGGGTAGGTCATCTGGAATGGACTGATTTATAGGTGGAGGAGTAGAAAAGGGAATGTAATAACCTCTGGATATGACTGACTGCACCCAGTTGTCTTGAGTGATTTCCAGCCAGGCGTTTGGGTACAATGACAAGCGTCCCCTGACTGCCTCCAAAGAGCAGACGGGCCTCCTTTCAGGAGCACTGGAAGGGCCTGCCAGTATCTCGGTCGCCCTGATTCTGCAGACCCCCTCTGCCTTGAAGTCAGCATCTTCCATTATTACCTCCCCCTCTGCCCCTGGGGGAGGTGTCACCACATGTGTCAGAAAAACCTGCTTGGGACTTGCGGAACCACATTTTACAGCCTTTCTGACCTTTGGGATAAGGTCTGGATGAGGAGGAAAAGCGGACTCCAATGGCAGATAAGGTTTTCCCTTCCTGCTCGCACCTGGTCAAAGTTTTTTTTCACCTTTGGTCCAAAAAGGGAAGAACCATCAAAGGGGGCGTTAGCGAAGGAAGACCTGAAGGGTTCAGCAAAGTTGCAAAGATGCATACAGGAATGTCTCCTTAGGGAAATTCCTGTCGCTGCTGCCCTGCTCGATCCATCAACTGCATATCAAATCAGTCTCAAGGAGGAGCTGACAACGGAGTTGAGGGTGGAGAGCTGTGAGGAAACCTTGTCTGTGGTCCCTGGAGCTACAGTACCCTAAAGGGTATCTCTTAGGTCTTTGAGGAGATCCCTTTGAAGCCTCGTAAAGTGCGTCAGGTAATTCAGCAACCATAGGGTAAAGGCCGCTGAAGAAAAAACATGCTTTCCATATCTCTCCATAGTCCATGAATCTTTATTGGGAGGATGAACAGATGAGGAGGTTTCCGATAACTCCACCTTAGTGGCAGCTGTCCCCAGCATCGCATCTACAGGGACGCCATTGGTTAGGATCTCCCTCTCAGTAGGGGCAGTGATAAATTTATTGGGCCTCCATGGAACAGGCTCCATTGTATCAGGGGAAGTCCAGGCCTTACAAGATATAATATTAAGCAATTGGTCGCAAGGGGGAGTCACCCAGGAGGTGGAAAGGCGAGACCCAAAAGCCTCCAGGTATACCGATTTGTCCTCTGAAGGAGTGGTGGGTAGCAAACAAGACATCCTCAGTGGGGGACTGTGGGGACCCTTCTGAATCATTCAGATCAGTATCTGACATGACAGACTTAGGGGAGTCTATGTGCTTGATTCTTGCACAGTCTCTTCTGAGGAACTTTCTCAGAGGGATAATATGGTGAAGTTTCGGAAGGGATGATGCCACCCATAGGGGCTTCCTGAAGTTCCGGGTCTCTACGCTTGGGAGGAGGAGGTGACAATGAGACCAACACTGGCTCCTGGAAGGGAACAGGAAATGGGCCCGATAGTGGAGCTGTCTGGGGTGACCGCACCCTCTCCATCAGATCAAAAGCCCTCTTGTTCCGCCCCAAAGAGATCACCCACTCCGGAGAGGCAGAGCAGGTGGCTCCAAGGCCGATGTAGGAGCCGAGCTTAACCTCGCCGAGGAACCGACAGGTGAGTGTCGGCTCCCAGACCCCTTGAAATCCGATGTACCAAAAGAGGTCTGAGCAGATGCTGGAACCGACGATCCTAAAGGAGGTCCCAGTTTTGATGGTTCCACTAGTGTCAGACCCACAATCTCTGGCTCAGAGACCACAAGCTGGGTCGAAGGAGGAAATGAAGATGGTGCTTTGGCCAGTCCCGATTCCTTTAGGGTCGGTGATAACATTTTTGCCAGTGCGGGTGTTCGAAGCAGTCTCCACCACCCGGTCCACATTGTCATCAGATAAACTCCTACAGGAATGGGAGGATAAAGAAGGAGATTTAGCCCTCTCCAAAATGGGTGATCTCAAAACTGGAGTGATAGGCTCCAAGATAGGAGACCATGTCGTAATCGAAAACTCTACCAGCTCCGTAGACACAGATGGAGTTGACGAGGTTGACCTTGACTTGTCAGAACCATGAGTCCTTGGTTCCAATGCGGTAATTTTCCTAGGTGGCTCCAAAGCTGGATTCTCAGTGGCAGGTCTTTTGGAACCTTTTGAGTGGGAAGTAGAGGGAGAAGTAGGCTTGAACTCTGAGAACCATCTAATGACTCCTGGAAAGGACCTTTTAACAAACCTCTCACCATTAATTTACTTCTTCACTCTTGAAGAACCCTGCTGCTGAAACCATGGCAAATAGTACAAGGGTCTTGCAAATGGATGGCACCAAGACAATACACACAGTGTTGTCCATCCGTATGAGACATTTTTGGTTACACTTATTACATTTTTTAAACCCTGATTGCCTCGGTTCTTTTGGGTCCTTGTCTTTTTCTTTTGACATTGTTAACCAGCAAAAAGATAGCAACACTTCTAGACTTGTAAATATTATAGAAAAAATTAAAAAAACGGTTCTAATACACAATGGAGCTTACTAACTATGGTCACACTATGCAAGAAAAATAACCAACACACTGCAAGGGTTTTAAAGGAAAGGTTTTATCTGAAAACTGTTGAAAAAAGTATATTAAATACTACTTAGCCAACGAGCCAGTCAGAAGACATCCCGGTAGCTTGAGTGGCAAACAAGATCTGGGTAACTTACCCAGTGCACCATGGGATAAGGGGTTAACCTTGAGCCAGTGGATGCTCTCGAACTTTGGTATTAGGCCGAGTCAGAACCGATACTCGGTTCCAAACCCAACCAGCAAGAATTAAGGAGAGATTGGACAACATAACATCTGATAGGATCTCCTTTATATGTTCACGTTTGCATGGGTGTGTACATGTCTAACCTTGTCCTTGTTGTTTCAGGTGTTCTGGACTCTAAGTGAACCTATATGGATTCCCTAAACCAGGCTGGAAGTGTCTAATCCAATGGCCTGGTTCCACAAACTGCATTCCCTGGTATGCTGTCATACAAGTCACTCATCATCTGAGTTTGTTGTAGGGCTTGTAAGTGGAATCACTTTTACAGTGAGTGGAATTGCTGGTACCAGAGAGCTCTTGGGTACTAACAGTGTTTCCAACATGTGTAGTCTGGTGATTCAGACCATGGGAATGGAGGCAGACATATACCACCCCCCACCCCCAGCTTTCAATATGATCCTTGCTGTCACAGATGGCTACCAGACAGCCCCAGAGAAGAAACAGCTTAGTGTTGCAATCTGTATCTCTAACAGACAGACATAGTGTAAATCTTGTTTTTTAGGATGGTTCATATGAAGCATTTCATCTGGAATAAAACAAGGCTTTATTACTGACAATTCAGAGATATTCCTGGTTTAGCAAGGTAATGTACAATAAAGTTTAGCACCATAGTTGGCTCATCCTGCTTTGCCTGAAAAAGGCATTCATCCAGGTATGAGTAGACACAGATGGCATTTACTCTGAGGTAAACAAAAACTGGATCTGCAGAAAATACCTTAGCAGCACTGGAGAGTCTAATTGCAGGGAAGCAAGTCAGATGTATCCTGTCCCTATTACAAAACACAGGAATTTTCTGAAAGAGACTTATGCACTACAAGCATCCTTCGTGTACAGTGTAACCACAAAAAGGTCTGGGTACGATAGTGGAAGGGGAGGCAAGACAGTAACCTTCACCACCACCAGAGAATAAAATCCTCATTGCCCCAACAGGGAATCTCTTTCTATGGCCACCATGGTGAGCATTTCTTTTAAGATGGGCTCTGCTAGAATTATTTGACCTTGTGGAATGGGTGGCATCCCAGGAAGGGTTGCAATGGCCTGAATTTAATCCTGTACACCAGTGCTTAAGAACTCCCTCATTCAAGAATCAGTAGTTGGCTTACACTACTGAGTTTTGAAAAAGGACTCTTCCTGAACTGAAGAGGTGAGGAAAACTGGGTGAATGGGAAGGGAATGGTGTATTCTTCAGAACTGATACCCTCTTGGCTGGGTGGCAGAACATTGTCCCTGCCCAAATACCTGTCTTTACTGAGCTCAACTGCCATTTGATAATGCACTCTTTCACCTGAATTGTTCAACATTCCAATAAAAGAGTTACAGTTTAGTAAAAAATTATATTTCTGTAATGAGAAATGAAAAATGTTTTACTATCTGAATGTTTTTTGCTCATTTTCTTTGGTTTCTTCAACATTACATGCAAGAGAGGTCCAAGAGTAATGCTTTGTCTAGGGAAATATTAACATAACAGCTGCCTTTTGATGTCTTTTAACTAAGGGGTGAATCCTTAGCCAAGCATGTTGTTGTGTCTTTCGGCTTTTCCCGGTTAGGGGTCACCACAGCGGAACTCCGATCCGCTAATGATTGGCAATAGATTTTTACGTACTGGCTTGCCGGGCCTAATGCACAACCTTCAACGAAGGAACGCCCATTCACACATGTCGCCACACAGAAGACGCTCTAACTGAGAATCAAATGGGCAACGTCTAACTGTGAGGCGACAACGCTACCGCAGCACCACCACCGCAGTATTCCTTAGCCAAGCATATCATCCGATAATGAAGCCTGAGCAGTTGTCCTAGCATGTGTCTGTAGTGTTGCAGCCACATTTTGTAACTGCTTACTCAATCTGAGGGTAGGCTGCAGAAATTCTGAAAGACATTATTTTACAGTTCCATCTGGACTTTCTTCTCACATCTTCAATTAGTTGCCCTAATACTGGAGGCATTTAGCTTTGTTGGTAAAAAGAGCTAATAATCCAAGTGGCAGAAGTGTAACTTTTGCTGTCAAATCAATCAAGTATACAGCTTGATTGGGAAACATATTTTCACCAGTGTTGATTACCTGGTTGCATTCAGTGAAATCCTACAAAAGTCAGCAACCAGATTTGTGCATAATTACTTGGACTTCCCTATACCCAAAATAAGTGAAATGGTGGTTTCTTGCATGTCAGTGCCTGGGAATCAAGTTCTAATGAAGCAGTCTCAAAAGCATCCTTAAATGCCTGTAATACTGGAGAAATAACCATCAGTTTGAGTTCCCTGACACCTTGCAGGTCTAAAAAAATATTTACTAGAGCAAAAAAGTTCTGTGCCCCTATGTAAAGTGCTCCCAAACTAAAATAAAAATTTCCTTGAAGGACAGATTTGCTGTGTGGGGGTGGGACTGGCAATAAGGATTCCTCATCATCAATGTTATCATCAAAGGGTTAGTAGATCTGAACTGAGTAGGCCAAGTCTTCCTCCTCACTTATGTCTGAGTTAAGGTGTAGTACAGGTGCTCATGTGCTACTAGTTCACTTCACACCTGCTTAATGGCACTTTCTCAAGAAGCAAGTACTCCAACTCCCACTAGTCTGATCTTCTGCTTGTACATCGCCTCCCCACACTCAAACATGTACAACTACATAGCCCTACCCTAGCCTAAACTCCAGTGTCCTTACTCTTACCCTACATCTGCACTTCCCTTCCCTACCCCAAAGTCTCCAATCACTCTCTAAACTTAAAACTTCAACCCCGTCCCTTAAGCCTATATTCCCAGAGCTCTCCCTAAGCCTGAAACTCTCCTCCCTAAACCAAACTCCTCCTTCCCACTCCCTAAACCTAAAATCCCCTTCCAGCTCCCTCCCCACAGCTGCTTGCCTGAACTCATATTTGAGATCAAGTGCAAGCAGTAGCGTGCCCTAGCTACAAGGTGCTTGAGTCCCTGGCATTGAGATAGTGTTTTTTCATTGCTTGGGAATCGAGCACATGTAGTGCTTCCTATGACTGGGATGTGCATATCTCTCTCTCTCTCTCTCTCTCTCTCAATGATGGGAACTATCCCAGATGTAAAAGGTTTGCGTGTGTGTGTGTGTGTGTGTGTGTGTGTGTGTGTGTGTGTGTGTTGGGGGGGGGGTGATTACATGAATCCTCTACCGTTCTGGCACACACTGTTTGGCCTAACACCTACAGTTGAATAAAGCAGGCATCAAGACAGGTGTCAGCAGGATTTATTTATTTATTTATATTTGTTGAATTTGGGGGGGGGGGGTGATTACATGAATCCTCTACTGTTCTGGCACACACTGTTTGGCCTAACACCTACAGTTGATTAAAACGGGCATCAAGACAGGTGTCAGCAGGATTTATTTATTTATTTACCTTTGTTGACTGGGAGTGTTCGACTGGACGTAGGTCCATTTTCAGTGGAGGCTCGGGGAGAAAAGCTCCACAGTTAAAATAAACAGACAATAGTTACATTGGATTACATAGTGATTAACATAGCAATTAATTACAAACATATTTATAGATGAAGAACATAGTACATCAGTAGACAACTAGAATATTTATCTGCGAAGTACATAACAGACATTAACAAATGTTACAATAAGAAGTTCCTGCTGTATAATAAGTACTAGGCTTATAAGCATCTGAGCTTGCTATAATCAAGGTAGTTAGTGGGGTGGAAAGAAAGGTAGTGTTTGGATGGGGTGGGTGATATTAGAGTGCGAGTTGCAAGGGCATAGCCAGCATGTTTTTAGGTGCGCTTTTAGTAAAGTTGTGAAGTAGGTGCATGATGGTAAGGAGGTAATTGTGGGTGGGAGGGAGTTCCACAATTTGGCTATGGCGCAAGAGAACAGTGCTTCACCAGCAGAGTTATTGGCTTTAGTGATCTGCAAGTGATTTTTGTTGCTGGATCTTAGTGGTCTGGTGGTGTGATAGGGTTGGAGTAGATTCTGGAGGGATGGGACATTTAGTGGATGGTTTACTAGTTTGTGGGCGAGTGAGAGTTGATACCATTGAAGGAGATGAGGGAGTTCAAGCCAGCCCAGTTCAGTAAGTGAGAGACGGTGGTGACTACGGTAGGATGCCTCTGTGGCAAATTTGGCGATTTTGTTGTAGCAGGTCTCTAGCTTTTGATCGCATTGCCTTAGGTTGGTATATATATTGGAGAGGCATAAAGTAGGGTGGAGATAAGGTGGGAATTTGCTATTGAAATCTTTGCTGCTTTGGTGAGAAGTTGCTTATTTCTGTATAACGCTCCTAGTTTTTTGTGGACTTTTTTATGGTCATAGATATGTGAATGTCAAATTTTAGTTTATTGTCTATTTCAACTCCTAGCAATTTGGTGTGTTCAGTTGGGTATATAGTGGTATTGTCTTTTGCTGTGAATGTCTGTATTCTCCATTATCAGGCCTGATGGTTGCAGACTAGGAGGTTCTGACATTTTGAATTTTCTTTGAAAGAAGGCAAAAAACGGTTGCATTCTCACAATGTCTACAGGCTCCTGAACAAACATTTTCAGAATATTCAGGAGATTAGCTTCTGTAAGTGTGAAGTGCAAACTGGCCACATGCAGGAATATAAGAACCAGCTTCTGGCTGTGATACAGCAGTTAGTTCCATATAAGCCTGGTGCAACTAAGATGTCTGTATCTCCTGATGGTCTTTAAAACAGGCAATGGCAGTTGGGAACATCACATCACAGCTGGATGTAGACACATCTCTAACACACTAGGTCTGACAGCCTCAGGTTCTCACAGGACTGCTGGGTAATAAAGGCTCCATTGCTCTCTAGCTGCAAATATTCTAACTCTAGCTTCTTACTTATTTTCTTCAAATGCTTACAAAGTCTACTTGTGCCCTGTTCTAAGGCAAGAAGATTTTTATGTAGTGCAAAAATGTTCAAAGCTCATACTCCCACTTTCAAAGCCCATTTATTAAACAAAACTTACATACAGACACAAAACGAGAAAAGGCAAGGCAGGCTGAAGGTGAAAGTCCTTGAACAGTGTCGATCTGCTATGAACACACATGTGGGTGACTCCATGTTATTACTGATACTACAGTAGTGATCACTGCAATGAACATTGAGAGTTCATTTTCAATTTGTCCTAACATAGCTATCACAGCATTACAACAGACTCTCTGACTAGGCACCAAGAACTGATTAGCGGTCTGCAAGAAAAAGTACTCACCATAACGTTCCATCTGTGTTGTCCATTTTCATTCTTCAACAACTGAGACAATTGAGTTCAGCTCAGACCCAAAGATGCGATTCTGCCATTTTTTACAGCTCATGGCCACTAGAACTCTCAAGCTCCTCCCTTACCCATAATGCTCTATTCCTTAGTATACCTCAGATCTTCTTTGCTGGTTTATAGTTTTCAAAGGAATATTAGCACCCAGGTAAGAGAGCCCAATATCTGGAGCTCAACAGCAGAACACTGGCTCCCTAGTTACCTCTTGTTCTTTCAGAAGATATTGGTGCAAAGGTAGGGGGTTGGTGGGAGGGAAGTTGAAGAATGAAAATGGACAACACCGATAGAACGTTATGGTGGGTACAATGGAGGATGTCAATTTTCTTTCATTCCTCAACAACTGGGACAGAGTCCCCAGCTACTGGAAATCCAGGGAGGACACCAAGGAAGGACATTCCTAAGCACTGCTGGGCCAAATGCTGCACTTCCACTCGAGACCAGGTTCAATTTGTAATGAGTAATAAAAGTATCAGGATTAGCCCTAGTTGCAGCTGCACATATATACTCCATGGAAGCCTTGGATAAAAATATTGATGATGTCGCCATGGACCTGGCTGAATGGGCTCTCAAAGTTTTTGATAAGGATAGGTCCAAATTGTTATAAACAAAGGATATACAATCATGTCAATCATCTAGCTAAAGCTATGTTTGTAACTGACTTGCCTAATTTAGATTCCACAAAGGAAGCAAACAATTGCTCTGTTTTTCTGAAATTCTTTGTTCTATGTAAATAGAAATGTAATTGCCTGTGAACGTTCAACAAATGTAACATGTATTCACCTTTGAAATTTGGAAAGAAAACTGGAAGATTAATGAACTGATTGATGATGGATTCTGACACCATCTTAGGAAGAAAGGAAGGATTGGTTTGCAGTACTACCCTGTCGTTATGAAATATTAAATAGGGAGGTCTAGAAGACAAAGCATGAAGTTCTGAAAGTCTTCGAACAGAGGTAATGGCTACCAAAAAGATAGTTTTCCAGGTTAAAAACTTTAATTCACATTTTGTTGTTGGCTCGAAGGGAAAATAAACCAAGGCTTATAGTACTAAATTTAAGTTCTGTGGTGGAGTTGGATCTTTATAAAGCGGTCTCAAAAGAAGGGCACCCCTTAAAAAGGCTTTACAAAGTTTTGATGAAGCTAAGGTGAAATTTCTATTTCCTATATGAAAATTAGAAATGGCAGCTAGTTAAACTTTAACAGTTGAAGAACTGACCCTTCATTAAAGATTGTTGCTAGAGACTCAATAACTTTATGTACTGGTGCTGAAAAAGGGTCAGTATCATTTTGTTGTGTCCCGAAAATAAGAAGTTATGTACTCACTATAACGTTCCATCTGAGTAGGTAAACTTCATTTGTCAGCAACCTATGGGGATTCGGATCCGAGCTGGCAGTTTTCAACAGCTTTAGATCCGAGCTCCAAGCTCCTCCCCCTACCCATAATCCCCTGCCAACCCTGACTGACCTCAGATCAAGTTTGCCCAAAAGCAGATACTGCTCGAAGACTAATACAGTCAAGATAAAGTGGGTAACACCCACGGACCTGAATATGAAAACATTCATAAGTGAGGGGGCAGGAGGGAGGGAGGGACGGTTGCTGACAAATGAAGTTTACCTATTCAGATGGAATGTTATGGTGAGTACATAACTTCTTAATCTGAAGTAGTTAACTTCATTTGTGCAGCAACCTATGGGACAGAGTCCCCAGCTACCTGAACCTTGGGCGGCCTTCATGGAAGGATGTTACGGAGCACTGCAGAGCCAAAGGATGTTCTCCCTCTGGAGATAATGTCCAATTTATAGTGACTGATAAAGGTATGAGATGAGGCCCAAGTGGCTGCCGAACAAATATTATCCAAAGAGACTCTAGCTCTAAAAGTCGCAGAGGTAGACATAGACCGAGTAGAGTGGGCATGGACTCCCTGAGGTGCGGGCCTGCCAGAACTTTCATATGCTAAAAAGATACACTGCAAAATCCATCTAGACAGCGTGACTTTAGACACAGATTTACCCAAGTTAAATTTGGCAAAGGAGACGAACAACTGGTCAGATTGCCTATGACCAGATGTCCTGTGGATGTAGAAGCGAAGTTGTCTATGCACATCCAGTGACTGTAATTTGTATTCCCCTTTGTTTTGGTAATTAGGGAAGAAGACTGGTAGGTTGATGGACTGGTTAATATTCGATTCAGAGGCAATCTTGGGAAGAAAGGAGGGATTGGTCCTGAGGTAAACTCTATCCTTGTGAAAAGTCAAATATAGGGGTTTTACACAGAGGGCCTGTAGTTCAGAGACCCTTCGAGCCGAGGTGACAGCGACAAGAAAGGCCGTTTTCCATGACAAGAATTTAAGATCTACTGAAGCTGCAGGCTCAAACGGGGGAGCTGTTAAGGCCTGAAGCACCAGCGTTAAATCCCAAGGAGGGACTACATCCTTCACTGGAGGTCTGAGCAGAAAGGTGCCCTTCAAAAAAGTCTTACACAATTTCGTGGTGATCAAAGGGCCCAGTTCATTTCCCATGTGATAATGAGAGATAGCTGCTAGTTGAACCTTGACTGTGGAGGAGCTAGCCCCCTGATGAAACAGCCCTGACAGGAAGTCTAATACCGCGGGCAAAGGAGCTGTGAAAGGATCCAAATTTCGACGTTCCGCCCAAATGGAGAAATGTTTCCATTTGCTACTATAGATCTTTCTAGTAGAAGACTTGTGTGCTGCTACTAGAATAGTTTTAACTGGGGAAGAGATACCGGGAGTCCTAGCTACAAGTGGAACTGGAGCAGCCAAGCTGTGAGCTTGAGACTGTCCAGATTCGGGACTGGGAGATCTAGGGGGTGGGATATTAGATCCGGACGGGGATCCAAAATCCAAGGAGGATTCACCAGATGAGACCAAAGGTAAGGGAACCAGGTTTGACGAGGCCAGAATGGGGCAATGAGGATTATCCTGCTCCCCAACCGGCTGGCTTTCTGTAGAAACTTCAGCATCAGAGGAAGAGGAGGGTAAGCATAAAGTAGACCGGGAGGCCAAGCATGCACCAGAGCGTCTCTCGGAGGTTCCCCGGAGGGGGAAATGAGAGCGAAGTAGTCGTAACATTTTCTGTTCGAGGGAGAAGCAAAGAGATTGCAACAGGGTTGACCCCATTCGGCGAAAATCCGGTTCGCTATCTCGGGATTCAGAGACCACTCGTGTGGTAACAGGATGGTGCGACTTAGTCTGTCCGCCAGGATGTTGGACCACCCCGGAATGTGCGTTGCTATAAGAAAGCGGTTGGTGGAGATCGCCCATTCCCACACCCTCATGGCCTCTCGACAGAGTGGGTAAGAGCTGGTTCCCCCCGTTTGTTGATGTACCAGACAACAGACATACTGTCCAACTGAATCGCAATAGTTCCTACAGGAAGAAGGTGCTGAAGTGCTTGCAACGCTAACAGCACTGCCCTCATCTCTAGGACATTGATATGCAGAGAGGTCTCCGTGGGGTCCCACGTGCCTTGGACTGTCCTGCCCGAAAAATGCACCCCCCACCCGAGGCGGGAGGCGTCCATGGTCACCGTGGCTAGGGGGGGGGGGGCCAAAGAAAAGGGGCATCCTTCCTGGAGGTTCGGAGATTGGAGCCACCATAAGAGGGCCCTCTTGCAAGCCCTGCTGAGGGAAATGGGATGGCTCAGAGGAAATCGAAGGAAGGACCACTGGACCTGAAGGGTCCATTGTAAGACCTTCATGCTCAAACGCTCCATTGGCAAAAGGTTGATTGCCGCCGCCATTGAGCCTAGAGCCCTCAGGACCAATTCCGCCGGAGGAGCTGGAGAATGTAGAATGGCCCGCACATGTAGCCTCAGGGTTCGCAGCTGGTCTGTGGTCAAGAAAGCTAGGAGCTTGTTTGTGTCTAATCTTGCCCCTATGAAGTCTATAGTCTGAGTCGGGGTAAGAGACGACTTCTCTATGTTGATAGTGATCCCTAGCTGGGGAGCCAGACGAAGAAAATAGTTTCTGGCTGTGCAGAGTAGATGCCTTGTCGGGTCGGTCAGGAGCCAGTCGTCCAGGTATGGGTAGACCTGAATTCCCTGGAGCTTCAGGTGGGCCGCAATCACTGCTAACACTTTGGTGAACACCCTGGGGGCTGTGGTGAGACCAAGGGGAGGACCCTGAATTGGAAATGACTGGCTCCTAGCCGGAAGCGGAGGAACCTTCTGGATCGCCTGTCCATCAGAATGTGGTAGTACGCATCCTTGAGGTCTATAGAGCACATCCAGTGTTCTCCCGCAAAAGGGGGAGAATGGATTGAAGGGTGACCATGCAGAACTTCTCTTTGGTTACTGACAGGTTCGGGGGGGGGAGGTCGAGGATAGGTCTTAAGTCTCCCATCTTTTTTTGGCACCAAGAAGAACCTGGAGTAAAACCCCGACCTGCACTGGTCTGGGGGGACGTGTTGGATGGCTCTTTTTTCCAGCAACTGTTGGATTTCTGTTGCTGCGCCCTCCCTCTGATCGGGTGGGACATCGGGGAGGTATCTGGGGCTGCGTGGGTAAAGAGAAAAGGGAATCTGATATCCTCTGGATATAATGCGAAGCACCCAGCGGTCTGTCGTGATGGACTCCCAAGCTGCTAGGTGCTTCGAGAAACGCCCCCCGACTGCCTCCAGAGTGGAGCAGTCAGGCAACCCCTCAGGGGTGTGGCGTGGGTTGGTCCAAGAAGGGTTCTCTGGATCCAAAGTTCCGCGGACCCCCTCTGCCTCTAGGGCGGCGTCCACCCTGCCCTCCTCTGCCGCGGAAGGGCTGGGAGTCCGGAGCGGGACGGGACTGTTGTGACTTCCGGAACCACATCTTCTTCTGTCCCTTTTGGTTCTTGGAGAAGGACCTCTGGGGAGCAGAGAAGTGGACTCGGATGGCAGACAACGTCTTCCCGTCCTTCTCGCTCTGGACCAAGGTATTGAACAGTTTTTCCAAAAAGGGCAGAACCATCGAAAGGGGCATTAGCAAAAGACGCCTTGAAGGGTTCCGCGAAATCACAGTGCCAGAGCCAGGCCTGACGCCTCATGACAAGGCCCGCTCCTCTGGCTCTAGCGGCTCCCTCCATGGCATGGGACAGTAGCCGCATAGAGGTGTTTGATATGGATCGGAGAGTGGCCATCCGGGTGGAGTGCAAACGCTTGTCTTCCGTCGACATGGACTCGGGGGGCGACACAACATACTCTTTGATAAGGTCCCGCTGCAGTCGAAGCACATGTGCCATGTAGTTCAGCGACCTCACAGAGAAGGTAGCCGAACTAAAGACCCGCTTCCCTAAACGGTCCATCGACCAAGACTCCTTGCTCGGGGGATGAACCGAGGGACTCTCCTGAGCTAGTTCCCTCTTGGTGGCTGCCGCCACCAACATGGCATCTACAGGGGGACCCTTACTCCAGTGGGACTTGTCAGAGGGTGGGCTAAGAATCTTGTCTGGGTGCTTGGGGACTGGCTCCACAGTGTCCGGCTCCTTCCACGCCCTGGTAGTAATCAAATCTACCAGGGGGTCGGCCGGAGGGGACACCCAAGAGGTAGACGGGCCTGCTTCAAACGCCTCCAGGAACACGGATTCGTCCGAGGTAGGCTTTGGGGCGGACCCCCCCCCCTTTATCCTGAGCATCTCCATGATGTCACCAAATGAGACATTTTCGGGGGGTGATCTTGGGGAGCCTTCCCCCTCCTCCAAATCCGTGTCCTCAGTCAAGGACTCGGGGGAGTCCAGGTGCCTCCTTTTGCACTTTCGCTTGTGAGGAACCTCCTCGGGGGGGGGGGGCTGTCCGAGGAGGTCTCACCAGCTACGTCTTGTTCCAAAGGAACGACCTGGGACGTCAGAGCAGGCTGTCCCTGGGGCTGGGTGATGGAAGTCGGGCTCAACAGAGAAGGAGTGCAGGGTGGAGCCGCGGCAAGGGCCGGTGGCCTGGAATCTCTCGACAGGGCTCTCTCCACCACGTTGAATGCAGAGGGAGAGCTGCTCTCTCTGGGATCTGAAAGCAGACTCTCACTCGGATCTGCCGGAAGGATCGGGGCCGGCGCCAAAGCGATCGTATCCGGCGGACCAGTATGCTCCGACCTGAATGGAGCCAAAGGCATACCGATACCCCCGGATCCGAAGCTCAGCCCTCGGCTCCGAGAGCTCGGATCCGAAGAAAATGGACCTGGCAGACTCGAGGGAAGTGTCGGCGCCGAAGTACCCGAGACTATCAGCGCAGACACACCCCCGGCTCCAAGGCTGCCCGGCTCCGAAGACTCCGAGCCCGGGAAACGGGACGGAGAAGGAGCTATCGGGGCAAAAAAAGGGGTCGAGCCCCCCCCCGGAGGGGGGGAGGCAGGAGCACTCCCATCTGCAGTTGGGCCTGGAGGAATCTTATCATCCGGTCCAAATCTGCATCCGTGAGACTTCGGGTTGATCTCGATGAGGCCACCGAGGCAGGACGGGAGTGTCGCCTCGATAACCTCGGAGATCGGATCTCCTCCTCCTCAGGACCCGGTGAAAAGCACGGGGACCGGATCCGAAACAGAGGAGACCCAGAAGTCCTGGAGGGAGAAGACCGCTTAGCCGGGGGGCCGAAGCGGAGGCCTCGGCCTGCCGCTTGTGGTGCTTCTCCCTCCTTTTCTCTTTCCTGGCCTCCCTCTCCTCTGGGCCTAAGGTGGGAGGTTGAGTCCTGGCCGGGGGGAGGGAAGCAGGAGTGGCAGCCGCCGCAGCGGGAGCCACAGGAGGACCGGAGGTAGAAGCCGAATCCGGGGGCAGAACACCCTCCAGAATCAGCTTAGACCTCCGGTCCTTGAGTGCCCTGCGGTTGAACGCCGCACAGATGGAGCAACCAGAAGACAGGTGTTCAACCCCAAGGCACAACACACACCGAGTGTGGCCATCCGCCGGGGACAGCTTATGGCCACACTCGGTGCACTTAGAAAAGATCGGTTTTGGGGCCTCAGCCATTTTAACTAAAAGAGAAAAACACACACGTTAGGCCCCAAACACACACACACACAACCCTAATGGAACCACGAAGGAAGGGGGAGGTAAATGACAATAGAAAAATAGACTTAAACTAGAGAGGGTTTTTACAAAAAGGGACCTGTAATCACTCACAACCAAAAGATAGAAGAAAGGAGAGGAAAAAGGTAAATTTTTTCTCACAAAAAGTCTCTAACACCTGGAGCTGTAGATCAAGCTGCAGTTGGATAACCGCGGCAAACTAGATCTAAGGTCAGTCAGGGTTGGCAGGGGATTATGGGTAGGGGGAAGAGCTTGGAGCTCGGATCTAAAGCTGTTGAAAACTGCCGGCTCGGATCCGAGGTTGGATCCGAATCCCTATAGGTTGCTGCAAAAATGAAGTTAACTACTTCAGATCAAGTATTTTCCATTTACTCCTGTAAATTTTCCTAGTGGAAGCTTTATGGGAAGACATACGTATATGATGGACAGGGGGAGACAGCCTGGGTTGTCTAGCTATCAATAGAAACCATGCGGAGAGTCTTAGGTTTGGGATGTCTGGGTGAATCATGTTTGCTGGGTGAGACAGGAGGTGAATTGGATCCAGAATCCACAAAGAGTAAACTAGATGAGGCCAAAGAAGGGGGAAACCAAATCTGTCCAGGCCAATTATGGGCAGTGAGGATGACTTTGCTCTTCAATTGGGAAGCTTTCTGTAGAAATTTAGGGATTAAGGGGGTTGGGGGTAAGTACAGAGGACAGCAGGAGCCAATCTAGAGGGAGAGCATCTCTTGGTGATTCCCAGGTGGAGGGATCAGGGCAAAGAACCTGTTGCACTTGTTGTTGAGGGGAGATGCAAAAAGGTCGCAGCATAGATGTCAAAATATCTTTTCCGCCATTTTTGTTTTGAGAGACCACTCGTGAGTCAACAAAATGGATCTGCTCAATTTGTCTCCGATCATGTTGGATTTCACTGGAATGTGTGGTGCTTTCAGAAATCAACTGGATAAGATCGCCCATTGCCACACTCTCAGAGCTTCTTGACACAAGGGGTAAGATCTGGTCCCTCCTTGTTTGTTGATGCACCAAACCATGGACATATTGTCTGTCTGAATTGCATTTGTCTCGAAAGGGATAGAATCTTGGAAAGCATGCAATGCTAAGAGTATTGCTCTCATTTCCAGGACACTGATATGTATCTTGGCCTCTTTGAGGGACTATGTGCCTTGGACCATCTTTCCCAAGAAGTGCCTCCTCACACCCAATCTAGGAAGTGTCTACAGTCACTATGGCCTTGAGCTGTCAAAACAATGAAGGGATGGTCTTGTAGAACCTGATCTGAGCAGATCCACCACCAGAAATATTTTTTGCATGCCTGGGTAATTCTGATCTGGGTCGACATAGGCTGGTGTAGAATGGACCACTGAGTTGCTAACATCTACAGAAGAATTCTAATATGGTACCTTGCAAGGGGACCTAGAACTATCGCCGCAGACACTAATCCCAAGGTTTGTAAAATCAACTGGGCTGAAAGAGAAGAAATTTGAATTATCTTTTTGACTTGAAATCAGATAGTCTGCACCCTTGGAAAATGCAGGTAACTGTCACTGATATTGTGTTGAATAAGGCTCCTATGAACTCTAAAGTTTGAGAAGGTTCTAACTAAATTTGTTTAAGGTTGATTCCCAGAAGAGAGTAAGTCTAGCAAAGAATCTCAATCTCTTACCAGTAGATGTCCGGTCAGAGCAGTTACGAGTCAGATGTCCAAGTACAGAAACACCCGGAATCCCTGCAGTCTTAAGTGAGCTATTACTGACACACATTTGTTGAACAATCTGGCAGCTGTGGTGAGGCCAAAGGGCAGTGTTCTGCACTGTTAATGACTGAATCCCAGCCGGAAGTGTAGATACCGCCTCGATCATTTGTTGATTTTTATAGGATAGTATGCATCCTGAAGGTCTATTGAGCATATCCAGTCATCCTTGTGCAGCAATGGCAGAATGGACTGAACCATGACTATCCAGAACTTGGTGCACTGGAATGACTTGTTCAGAAAGCCAAGATCCAAAACCGCTCTCCAATCCCCTGTTTTATTTGGCACTAAAAAGAATCCTGAGAAAGTTCAAGATTCTATCTGGTCTGGGGGGGGGCCTCTTGAATGACTCCTTATTCTAGCAGCAATTCTACTTCTACAGCTGCTGTTTTCCTCTGACTGGGTGGAATATCAGGAATTTTGTTTAATGCTGGTGGGGTGGTAGGGAAAAGGGAATTATACAGCCTCAGCACCAACGTATCTTTTGCGATATCTAGCCAGGCTCACTGGTGCAGGGATAAACAACCCTCGACTGCCTCCAGAGGTGGACAATCGGGCCTCCTTTCAGGGCACTGATAAGGTCTGTCAGAAAAAGAATCTCTAGACCCCTGGTTTTGTGGGCCTCCACTGCTGCATAAGCAGCACCTTTCTTTTGAATTCTCACTCTGCCGATGGCAGAACTATCTCCCCGTGGATCTTGGAAAGGACCCTGGGACTTTCTGAACCACATTTTTCGACCCCCTTGTTGATTCCTAGAAAAGGTTCTTTGAGGGGTTGAAAAACATACACCCACTGCAGAGATGGGCTTACTATCTTGCTTGCACCTGGAAAGTGTGTCCTTTACCTTAGGGCCGACAAAGAGCTTTTGTCAAAAGGTGCATTGACAAGAGGACTTGAAGGCTCCGCAAAACCACACGGCATGCCTCCTAATAGAAATGTCTGAACCCGCACACCCTTGAGTTACCTTCAGCTGCATTTGAAATGAGTTTCATGGATGAATTAGTAATTGACTGCAGGATAGCCAACTGTCAGGCAACAGAGGTCTGAGCCTCAGAAGTACCAGTCCCAGCAAGGGATTTGGAGTGTTATTTAATCAAATCCCTCTGTAATCTAGTGAAATGTGTCAAATAATTCAGCAACTTGAGTGCAAACGTCACTGAAGTATATACGGGCTTCCCAAATCTGTCCAAAACCCTTGACTCCCTGTTAGGGGGATGAACAGAAGAACCAGTTACTCCCTTGCTCCAAAACTCTCTTTCTTTTGGTAGTGTCAAAATCCTGCCTGGTCTTTTGCGGATCGGCTAACAATGTTTTGGTTCCTTCCATGCCTGCCTAAAGATCAAATCAATAAGCTCGCTGGTGAGCGGAGTCAATCATGAGGTAGACGGGCCAGACCAAATGGCTTCCAGGAATACTGATTCCTCTCTGGAAGGGTTATCTATAGACCAATCACTCATTTGCTTGAGGATTTCTAGGATGTCTCCAAAGGAGATGTCATCAGGTGGTGATTTTAGGGATCCTTTCCCTATCAAAATAGGTATCTTCAGTGACAGACTATTGAGGACAGTCTAAGTGCCTCCTCTGCACTTTCTCTTCCTAGGGACTTCTTTGGTGGGATGTTCTGGAGAAGTATCAAAAGATAATGCAAATAACCTGCTGGGCAGCCTGGAGACTTTGGGTTGGCTGTCCCTACGGAGTAAAGTGATGAGGCTCAAGGCACAGAGACATATGGGATCCAGAGGGGAGATCTGAGAAGGGAGGAACCATCCATTGTGCAGAATCAGAAAACACTGTCTCCACTATCTTATAGCCAGAGTGCCCCAAGAAGGAGGCGGCTGACACAGCCAAGAAGCCATGCTTCCAGACCATGTGCTCCCTTGACCCGAGGGCAGTCTGCCTGAGGCAAAGGTTAGAGTCGAGCTGCCCAATGCCAAGGCTCCGAGGGGCAGAGGCAGCTTCAACAACTTCTGAGTCAACACTAACGCCTCAGACCCAACAGGGATGCTTTAGCTCTGAAAGGCATACGGCTCCTACACGCTCAGAGTTAGTGCACTCTAAGAATACATCAGAGCTGAAGATCTTTGGATGCGACACAGACAATCCCAGAAAACTTGGATCCAAGGGCTCCAAAACCACAGGTCAGATCAGAGAAGGAGCTGAGATAGGAGTGTAGTACTAGTAAGGGCTTCCTAAACAGAAAGGGCAAGAGCCAGAAGAACTCCCATCTGAATCTGTGATGAGAGAAACTTCATTATTCTATCCACGTCAGCTTCTGTTACGGTTCTGGAAGAACAAGAGGATGAGGGTACACAGGGGGACCTGGAATCTCTCCAAAAAAGGTAAGGGAAATGTAGAGGGCACTGGATCAAAGGAGGATGCATACCTCGCTCGTGGAAAAGGCTTCATATCTAACACCACTAGATCTGAGGAAGTAGATCGAACATCTGATGCCAGGTGATCAGAAGATCTGGGCTTCAGATCCAACTGCTTTGACTTCTTCCAAGCAGTCTCAAATATCGGATCAGAGGAAGGGGTAGAAGACTCAAAGGGATCCGGTGGCCTCTTTCTTTGCTCCGTTTTGTTGGATCTTGAGGGTTGAGCCCCAGACAGTGCCTCTAAAAAGGCTGAAGGAAGAAGACCCGTCAGTATTAGTTTGCTTTTACGATCAATAACCGTCCAAGGATTGAAAGATTTGCATACTTCACAATCCACTTTGAGGTGATCAGGGCGCAAAAAAACTTATCTATCTTGTGCATCAGAAAAGGGGAGTTTCTGTGCACATTTTTTACACTTTTTAAAGCTAGAAGGCTTTTCTGTCATTTTAGCACTTTAAAGATGAGAATTTTTTTAAACAGGAATAAAAAGAACTGTAGTAACACCAACAATGGTATGTGAAAGGGAAGGGGAAAGATAAAAAATACCAACAATGGTAAATAAGAAATACACTAAACAGTGTAGGTAGAGAGAATAGAAGATATAATAATAGATCGGAAGAAAAAATGGTTAATAAGGCAATGAAAGGCAATTAAAGATATCACTTATCTGAAAAAGTTCTAGTAACACTTGATAGCTCACAGCAACCACATGCATACAAGAAAAGTGTCAAACAAGATCTGAGGTATGTTAGGCAATAGAGCATCGTGGGTAAGGAAGGAGCTTGGGAGTTCTACGGGCCATGAGCTGTAAAAAAAAAAAAAAAAAAAAAAAAAAAAAAAAAGGCCAAATCAGACCCAAGGGTTGGATCTAAACCCAATTGTCTAAACTGTTGAGGAATGAATAAAAACTGACATAATCAGATTTATAATGTATAAAGACTTAAAATGCAGCTAAAGTTAATCAAAAAACTTTAATTAAATGATAATCTTTCATGTTACCACTATAATTTCAATAAGTTGACTATAACAGTCTGCAACTACAGGGAAGAGTGAGAGGTGCTTTGTGTACAGGAAATTAATATTTTTTAAATTTTCACAACTACTCTAGCACTGCAGAGGAGAAAGTTTCAGGTCTGACAAAATTAAAGCATGCAGTTCTTTCACTTCAGATGAAAAATGAGCAACATTTCTACATGGATGGAAAAAAAGAACATGATGGCAAGTCTGTAAGAGTTCTGATGTCTACCCAGTTCAGTAAGGTTATTTCATGCTGCATACTCAATACAATTAAGGTTAAACAAACAAAGCAATAGCAGGCAAGTGCCAGCTTACAATGGGATGCAGTCGCTATTAATTGCATAACGTCTCTAGAAACAAGTTCATAGGTTGGTACTAGGCTATCGGCCCTAGGGCCTATAGAAGCCTAGGCATAAACAATTCCCTGGCTATTTCTTCCCACACCATTTACTTCCCTGGACCCCAAGTTCTCGGCTAAGTGCAGTTCTGTAACTAAAGTTAACATTCTCATTCTGGCAAGACAGTTGTATTGGATTTATCTATCCGGTTTCATCATCATTATGTTTTAGTAAATTAAATGTGTGACTCTCACTGATAAACTACACATTGCTTTGAGTGCAGATGTGCATGCAGAAAATGCACTTGCAAAGAAAAACACAACTTTGCTCTCTTCTACATCTATACGCCAAAACGATCCCCAATCAAAAAAAATCTAGCAAGTTTACAAGAAGGAAATCAAACCACCTGTCACTGCTGACATGATGCCCCCATTAAAGGTTTAAAGACAACATAAGGTTATGCACAATTCTTACCTGTGTTGAATAACCTCAAGATCTTCCAGCTTCTCTGGAATGTGCATGTTGTTAAGCCACTGTTCTTTTTCATAAATCCACAGCTCACAAGCATCAGTCTCACTGGACATCTTGTAAAGTGCAAGAGCATCCTGTAGGGCCTGCTTTCGCAGCCGTGCAAGTTCTGCAACTTCTTTGTAGCGTTCCTCGATACCTGACAATCTATCCTGTACATCTTGGGACTGAGCAAATTCTACTGGCAGAGCTTTTGACTGCTCAATCAATGAGTCTATGGTTGACCTGTAATTGGCAATTTCCTCTGCAACATCCTTGTGTTTCTTCACCAAAGACTGAGTTGAATATTCATCATGCCCAACATCACTGCTAGAGACAATTCTTAGAATATCTAGCATCCAAGCATCAGTGTCATCAGCATCTGCCTGGAACTGATACAGGTTTAAGGCTTCCTCCAAGTGTTTTTTCCTGATGGCTGACAACTGCTCAAGGTTGGCCCACTGTTCTTGGATATCTGTCAGTCTCTCTCTGATTTTGTCAGTTCCAAAGTGCTCATCTGCAATCATGGCTTCACCTTCCTTAATGGTCTGGTGTAAATGTCCACTCCGCCCACTCATCTCATCCTCAAATGCCTTGTGCTTCGTTAAAAGCCGAACCACACTGGTTAGATCCTTACCATAGTCTTCTGATGATATAATTTGTTCTTTTTCCTTGATCCAGCCACCTTCTTCTGCCATCTCCCAAAAGAATTTCCACAGGCGTCTGGATTCGTCCAAACGGGCCCTACGTTCTGCAGCCAGCTGGCATAGTTCTTGGTAACAGAACTCCATGTGAGCCACACGATCACGGATAACTTGCGGGTCACATGGCTTATAACCTGCATAGGATGAAAGTTAAATGTTACTACATTTTCTTTCATCACTTTCAAACTGAATCTGACAATATCAGTTTAAAAAATGAAATAATGACTGTAGCACACAAAGTTCCTAACTGATAAAAAAAAACAAAAAAAAACCCACTAAATACTTCTGTAATATAACAGAAACAATAAAATGCATTACCTGAAACCACAAGTTTTTACTTTTAACAGTTTTGATTCAGATGCCATCACCCTACAGCCAATGTACTTTAAACATAACCAAAGCAGCATTACTGGACTCTGAGGTGACAAAAATATATCCAGCATGTCAGCATAACATGTTAGATGATTTTTTTTTTAAGACTTTTGAGTTATATTTCCCAACACCCTGTTTACAGCGCGCATTTCACTATAAACAGCTATGGTGTTACAATATGTTCTCTAAACAGACATGGATAGAGATTTTTTTTTATGTTTTATGTCCTCTTTTCTGCCATTTTCCCCCTATATGACCACAACCCCGGAATGGTATCACAGAAGTAATCTGTCCATGTATTTTACATATAGTAGCAAATCATCCTGGAAAAGAGTAAAATCCATTTTTGGAGGGGAGACACCAACATCCTGGAAAAACTCTGTGGTGGCTCTAATACCTAAAGATGGTACTATCTGATCCCAATTCATACAGGCCCATCACAACTCTAAACCATGATTATAAGTGTTTATGTCTATAATGGCTAACAGAATGGCAAAGATGATGCAAAAATTAACATATATGGACCAATGTGGTATTCTGGAGAGGAAGCAAACATTTGGCAACATTAACAGAACAATGATGATCCAGAGCAAAGCAGAATGTAAGCTGGAATTTTATGAGTAGGGCAATGGAAGCATCTGCATTTCCTGATACAATAATAAAGTTAACTAGAAGGATATATGAGGGATTGGAGGTAAACAACAAAGTGGGAGGGTTCCTCTCTGATAGGTTGTGTCTAAACGGTGGAACCAAGCAGGGGTGTCTCTTTCCATAGGTTCATAGGTTCATACTAGGCTATCTGCCCTAGGGCATTTATAAGCCTAGCCAGAGTGTGTTTGGCTTTCGCCACCCATTTTAAATTAATTTTGCTATGCCCTTTTTCGAGGTTAGTATACTGTGCCTCTGTCTAACAGTGACACAGAAGTGATACCCGGGGTAAACCTACGATCTCCCATCCACTCATCAAGATTCCTCTTGTAGAGAGTCAATGAGGGACTCTGCCTAACCTGGACTGGGATTTTATTCCAGAGTGAAGGGAGCCTCTGGGTTATGAATTTGTCCCTCCAGCATGTCCTATTTATTTCAGTGCTGAGGTTCAAGTCTCTCGAGCACATAGCTCGATGGGATTTGGATTTTCTGAGGTGCAGCATGTCCATTAATTCCGGGTTGGACATGGCTTTATACATCAGGCACAGATTGCCTCTGAGCAGGCGGTATGCCACTGAGTAGAGCTGGAGTTTCTTTAACCGGGCAGCATATGGCATCTGTTTGAGCCCTTTGATCCTCTTGGTGAGGTACTTTTGGGGTCTTTCCAGTTGCTGCAGGTGTCTGGTAAGGTACATCCCAAAAGGGGCATTGTACTCAATTATGGGCCTGATGAGGGATGAGTAAAGAGGCACGATGACCTCCCTGATCTAGATGTGAATCCCTTCATGATTAGGTGGGCTATATAAAATGTTTTCTAACCACTTTGGCCATGTGGTTGTCAAATGAGAGATTGCTATCAACTTGGGTCCCCAGATCCCTAATTACTTCTTCTGTACTTAATGGATTACCACCTATGTGGTAATTTGTGGGCACTTTGTTTTTGCCAAAGGGATGACTATACACTTTTGGCGTTTAGCTTGAGGCCATGGCTCTGGCACCAGTTGTCTGTTTCTATGAGGCCCTTTTGGAGGATGCTTGTGTCGGCTGGAGAGTTGATTATGGCACCCAGTTTGCAGTCATCTGCGAACTTGGTCAGCCACAGTCCTTCCGTGTTGGCCTGTACCTCTGAGAAATATATACCGAACAAGAGAGGTCCGAGGACTGAGCCTTGTGGGATGCCACTTGTAACTGGTTTGGAGTCTGACATGGCTCCAGCAATTCTAACCATGTGGGTTCTGTCCTTGAGTCAGTTTGCAACCCATCTAGTGACATAGGGGTTTATATTTAAGCTGTTGAGCTTATCTATAATGCCAGAGTGGGGTATTGTATCAAAGGCTTTTGCGAGGTCCAGGTAGGCTGTGTTGACCACCTTCCCCTCGTCAATGGCCTTAGTGACTGTTTCAAAGAAATCGACCAGGTTTAAGAGGCAGGATCTGACCTTAACAAAGCTGAACTGGGTAGGATCCAGTGTCTGTAGGTCCCCAATATCTTTATTTATGAGGTCCATGATGATCCTTTCCATAGCTTTGCAAACCAAGCTAGTCAGGCTTATGGGGCGATAGTTTCCAGGATCTGTTATTTGCTTTATATTTAGAACTACTGGCAAAGACAATAAGGGACTCAGAAATTCAAGGACTTAAATGGTACAGTATTCAAGAAAAGTTGGCATTATTTGCACATGATGTGTTGTGGAATATTGAGACAGTTCTGAATTTTTTGGGATATAAAATTAATGAAGATAAAACAAAGGCTATAAACTATTTGCCCAGACACAAACTGGTCCAACAATACCCATATTTATGGGGACATTGTAAAACAGAGTATTTAGGAGTACAGATTAAAAAGAATTTGGTTATGGCAGCTAGGATATGTGGGATGAGACTCAACAAAAGATGAGAGAGAAACTGGAAGCTCTTGCCTATGGATATGGATAAGATACAAGCAGTAAAATGTTTTAGTCCCTTTAGTTTTTTACACAGGCCAGGCATACTTTCACCAACTAGAGGAGACGTAAGTAATTAATAAAGATTTGAAGGGTTTTGTTTTGGAGGGGAAGGGGGCAAGAGTCAAGTGGGATAAGTTGATTCTCCCAACAGAACAAGGAGGTTTAGGATTACCTAATTTGAAGGGATGTTTCAGAAGTATAAATTTAAGGCTCTTATACATAACACAACAAGAAAGCTGCAACTCAAAGTGAAAATGGATGATGATGAAGTAGGAGAGTATTTGAAGAAATAAGGAAAGATTGGGATTTTGGAAGTAGATCCTTAAAAACAACAGTCATACAGATTACGTTAAAAAATTAGCAGAAAGTAACTAAACCACCACGGGAATGGAGAAAGGAGATTCTGCCAATACAGATGACTGCAATTAGGGATACAGAAAATAGACAAGAGAGGGCTGGAATTTACTGGAGGAAGCTGGTAAAGGAACCAAGGTATTGGGAACAAATAATTAGTGAAGGAAAGGTGATAGAATGGGAAGATGTCAAGACATTTGGATTGTAGGCTAGTGATTGCATTTCCTATCACGGACTGAAATCAGAATACAGACAAAGAGAGAGGGACAGTGGAAATCTAAATGAAAGACCTGCACTGGTTGAGTTTTTAACTGAATCTAGAACAGAAGCTGCAGTTAAAAAAGAGAAAATTAGCAGGGCATATAAAATACTGCATGACAACTACAGGGATCAATCAGAAGAGGTAAAAAAAGATTGGAAAGAGAGATTAACTATGCAATTCACAATGAAACAATAAGAGGATCTATTTATAGTTCCCAAACATGCGACAAAGTCTAAAAGATTTAGGGTTTTTGCCTGGAGGTGTTTGGATAGATACTTTTATACCCCAAGCAGACTCCAAAAGATTTTTTCCTCTGAAAGAGTGGCAAATGTTGGAGGTGTGATGGGGAAGAAAGAGGTAATTGGGAACATACCTTTTTAAAAATTCCCTACAGAATACTCTGTCAGGAATACTGGATGAGCAAATGAGTGTAGCTAAGGAATTTTTTTTTTTTGAGCTGGGATACAAGATCTGAATTGCCTAGACACAGCAACGCCTTGTTAAGTTTAATTCTGGTGTCTGCTAAAAAATGGAAATCAAACTCTAAACCAGCTGCACTTGAAGTAGTGAAAATTTTAACAGAGATAAAAGAACAGGAAGTGGGATCTTTATAAAAAGGTAGATGTAAATTACTTAGAAAAAATGGAAGCTGTGAGAACAATACATGCAGAAAAATGTTTTGGAGGAAGAATGAGGTTTAAGAAAAGGCAGGAAATAAATAATATATGCGATATTGCTTTGATTATAGATCACATATTATTGCATTTTTTCCTATAATGTTCGTAAATGTGAACTTAATATAATTTGATTAATTTCATATAAATGTACGTTTGCCTATGCTACAAGTGATAATTCAATAAAGATGTTAAAAAAAAGAATAACATCCATTTTTCAGCCATGCCATTTTAAAAATATGTTTCTGCGGCAACACTTTGCACGTTCAGTTGTAAACCAAATCTACCTGCAATACAAAGTTCCCACCATTTTATTTTTGTACTAGGAGTGTGTGTACTGCAAATATCACAACAATACTCTGGGCTGTACACTAATTTAGATGGTGAAGTACTTGGTTAAAGCAAATAGATGTTTATTTAAACTTCTCTGCTGTGGACTGCACATTCACAGATAGATTGGCCTTATCAACAAAACAAATACAGTGTAATATGCTTTCATCTTTACAAATACTATAGTTTAATAGTCTGCATGGTAAATGATTATTTTCTTCTCCAGGAGATGCTTAATTTTACTGCAAAAACTGATTAAACCCTTCAAGGAAACATTTTATATGAATAAAAAATTCAAGCTGTCCTATGAAAACACTTTCATGGCATGTTAAAATGCCAGTGTCTGCGTGTTTTCCATTCTGACACAGTCACCTACATAAAGATTACAAGTAAAATGCTACTGAGTCAAGTTAGCTATACAAGTATACAAGTCTTTCCCAATACAAGAAAAATTCATGAAGTCAATTTTTGTATCAAACTGCATCCTTACTAAGGGGAAGGAAACAAATGTGAGAGATGCACTTATCTAGCCAAACTGGAGGTAAAGCTCTTTCCAACCAAGACTGAGCTTGACAGTCATGAGGAGAAGGTAAACATTTGCACCACAACACACTCATCACATAGTCTCACCTATACCACCAAAATCCACACATAGTAACACAAAAACATTTGCGGAGGCTCTCAATAATAATCTGTCTAAGCAACAGAGACCTCCAAAGCAGAAACGCAAGCAACCGCCATCCCCCAACACAACCCAAATGACACACAGCCCACAGACTCAGTGTGCCACTCAACCACAGTCAATAAGGCAAAACAACGTACCCAACACACTAGTCATAGGTGACTCTATAGTCAGGCACACTGATGTCCCACTCACCAGGCTAAACGAGGAGAAAGTTACTGTCAGCTGCCTGTCGGGTGCCAGGATCCACCACATAACCCATGCACTCAGGTCACTCCACAACAAGTACAAATATGACTCTGTCATTGTCCATGTTGGTGTGAATGACCCGAGACGTACCTCCCTGGACTACATGAAAAGAGACATGGAAGAGCTCTCCGATCTTGTAGCGCAGGCAGGTGTGACCCTAGCCCTGAGTAGCATTCTGCCATCACCCAGAATGATACCGCAGTACAAGAACAAAAATAATTGACTTCAACAATTGGCTAAGCTTCTGGTGTCATTTTAACACACACACACACACACACACACACAAAATTTTAAATAAACTAATAATCAGTAAAGCCTTTAGCTTTTTTGTTTGCAAGCGGGGGAGTACCTAGACTAAAGCACAAGGCAAATGCGGCAGAACTCAATGACAGTTTCCTTACCCAGGAAACTGAGCCAGGTCCTATGTGGGCATTTAACTGGTTATCTGGCAAATGACACAGACAATTATAAACTTTTCCATTTTCTGGCAGTGAACATAGAACTTTCTCATAAAACATGTTAGGATGCAAAGTTGCAAGAGACAAGCAAGAACTGAGGAAAGTGAGGCCACGAGCACCCTACTAGTCACAGTGATGCCACAGTATGTACCAATAGGACGGCACACACACTTTTGGTGCAGACGTTTGAAATGCTCGCAGAAATTACATAGGATTTTACTAAGAAGCATACAAGTTATACATACATATCCAAACACTAGACCTGTGACTACAGCTCTAGCTGCAAGAACTAGTAAACACTGCAGTTGTCAAAACCACTCATCATTTAGAATTTTGACAGGCTTTTGAGTCCTTATCCCAGTTTCACAATGCCTCCTACTTATCTGGATACAGATGGCACAAAAAAAATCAAAGCAAGTTCAAAGGAGAAGAGAGCAGGTTGCTTCCAGAAGATGGACCTATACTCACAGACTCAGTGATATGGCGAGTATACACAACTTTTGAACCTAATAGGATAGCTTTCCAGGTGTAGAAAAGTACAGCTGTGTAATTACACTTACCAGAACTGCAGACAGGGTACAATCACTGCTACAGTGTAATTCTCACTGATAAGGATTAGCTGCAGGTGCACATCTGCCATCACGACTGACTACTAGAGCTTTCAGATGTCCCCGGTGTGGTACTGGTCTTCTCTCTAGCCAGAAAAGCTAGCTGACACAAGACTCAAAGGAACCAGCAGCCCATGCCATCTTCAGTTTGTTTTTTTGACTTGATGGTCAAAAGCAACTCATCTGTTTTATAAGTCACCTCCTATTCTCCAGTCAAAACATAAACGGTTGTTCCTCCATCTCCAAACTTATAAAGTTCTTTTCACTCCTGCTTTGTAGGTTGACAGTATGCAATACTGAATGATGCAAATTTCTTAAATAATAGCATTAGCACTGGAAACATGCATTTATGAACCATGAAACTGGTATGTTCTTCATACAGTGCAAGAGGAAAGTTTTTCACATTCTGAATGTCTGCCATGCATTGTTGCGTCCTGTATCCTACACTAGCCCCAAAACATGTTGAGCGGTATGATCACTGTCTTAATATTTGACAGTTTTCTCTTAGCTACCCATCTCTTGCTTTAAGGCAGCATCCGCATTTTATTTCTTAATCAGCAACTTATACATTTGTATTACATCTGTTAATCTTAAACTCGCTGTTCTTCATTCTTTTTGATGGAGTCAGGAGCTTTTATGTGCACACACAGATTGACATGTTGCTTCACTGTATCACTAGCTTACTTTTTCTTGAATCCTATGATGCCCTCCCCCAAACTCTCACCTTGCAGACACAGAAAATATGGACAAAGGCCCTTGAAAAGTAGGTACATCTGGCCAACAGAACACAACTAGCACAACACCTGTACTCAAAACAGCATAACTCATCAACAGCTCACATTTCCAGGGGTATATTGGGATACTTTATCATTCAGAACAAGTTTAAAAATATTTTGCAACATTTTGTCATTCTTATTTAAGTACATTTTATCATGAGATGATATACTGGTGCAGAAAAAATGCCTTTAGCCAAGCAGAGGAGAAGATCATTAAGGGTTATGAGCTGTTAACAAATATCTTCCAAAACTCCAGGGTTTGATTCCCATCAGCCTACTTTTGCCCACTGTGATTCTGAGCAAGTCACTTAAGCACACAGTGCTCCCAAACTGAGGGTGAAAATGACCCCTCAATTAATGACAAATAAGCACATCACAACGAACAGATACAAATAAGCACAGCACAACAAAAATAAACAAGAGCATAAATTAATGAGGGAAACTTCATCTGAAGAACACATTTAAACTCCTAACTGTAAGAAAAGAATTAAAAATCACAAACACTCTTACTTTGCATACATACATACATACATACACACACACAAAGACAACCATTACAAAAGCAAATCGACAGGTGGAAAAATATGTAGACAAAATGACCAGTAACTGCATACATTTACAGCAAAATAACTTGGGACACACAATACTTGAAGGAAATGGTCAGGCTGTGTGTATACAGTCCAAATAAAAACATTTCCATTGATCTTTTCCTCAAGCAACAGATTACAAAAATGTTATCACCAGTTAGCCTTACCAAATTTATGTTCCTAGAATTCATTTGACATTACCAGAACAAAAAATACATGCTTCAGGAGTCCCACCATTTAACCAATGATTATGAAGACGATTTCCTAATTGCTCATTAGACTCAGTTCACCACTGTACAATGCAAATTCATACATGAAAGAAAGTTACATTTTTAGTACTATAGCCCCAATAATAATAATAATAATAACAATGTTATTTCCCTGGGCTGCAGCCTAATAAACTTCCCATGTGGCCCCGGGTTAATCAGCAAAGAATGCCACAAGACCTTTGAAGGTCCTTTTAAGAACAAGTTTTAAGAGTTTCAACTTAAATCCTTTACTGCCTGCTTTTGCAGAGAATTTATAATTACAACAAGTACAATGTTCCTTCCTACCACCCTAAAAACATACTGTGCAGATGTGACTTTAGTGACATGCCAGCAGTGGGCTAATGAAGCATCTGGCCAAACTGTAAAAAAAAAAAAATTAATTAAAAGAGCTCACTCGCTATTTCATGGTACCCTGTTATTTAAATTAAAAAATATATATTTTCCGGGAGAGGAAAAAATAGAATTGATAATCCCTGTTTACTGTAGCTGGCAGAAAGTGCCAATGGGAAGTCTAACTGTATTAGGCTTTTCTTATCAACGTATCTTTCTGCATGAAACTCAGGGGTATACATGTTTTAGTATTATACATTCTATGTATGAAATTAATACTGTGTCTATACCACTGTATATTCAAATATGTATAATTATGTAATCCTGTAACTTACCACGATGAATGAAAGATGAATGTAAAGGAGTGAAAATTCCTCAAGACTTTAAATGTCAGCTTCAAGTAGTAACACAAATAAGAAGAAAATATGCAATACTTTCACTTCATCCATTTTTTAATACTTACTACCTCCCAAATGTTTATAATGTGTTTGTGCGTGTCTTATGGAGTTCCTGATCAACCCTTAATATCGCTGTGCGTGGGTTACCTACACCATTTTCCACTGCTTCTATTAAAAAAAGTCTGAAAGGGATACCCTACACACACACACACACACACACACACACACACACACACACACACACACACACACACACCAGAGTGCGTGTAAACACACACAATGCATATTTCTCCTTTGTTACCTGATGCTGAAAGTTTGGAGCAAAAGCACAGAAATAAGTGTTACAAGCCTACATTTAATTTGGTGAACAAAAGCTAGTGTACTATGCACATTTTTCCACAACTGAAGTTTATTTGCCAACAATTTTATATTTTGCTAGGCCAGATTTCAAAAGACGTTCTCGGAATAAAGCCCATCTATAAAACAGCCTTACACTAGAGGAAGTCACTTACACCGAAGCAACTCTTTAATAATCCAAACTACTAAAGTACTGCTTGAAGAAGAAAGTTATACATTAACTGGTACATAAAAAATGTTGCATTCTGCAATCATCAGAAGTGCTCTAACTGAATGCATGGGCAAGATAAACAACACTGTGTGCAGCAATTCAAGTCCTTCCCACAACTGTTTTGAAAGTGTCAACTCACCAACTATCAAAAATTAGGCAGCAATGAAATTGTATGTCATTTTGAAGCAACATAAAGTCGAATAACTGACCTAACAAATGCTCTATTCTGTCATACAATATCTTTTAACACTAGGCTGTGTTCAGTGTTTCAACATAAATAATACGGACTGGTTACATACCATCATCATCTGAAGCAAATTTCTGAGCAGAAGCATTCACAGCACGGACTCTCTCTGCCTGAATAGCAATATCAGCTTCCACTAATGCGTGTTTCTGAACCAGATCTTCCACACCAAGCAAGTGTTTGCCATAGTCTTGTGATAACAGAAGCATCTGCACAACAACAAATAGAAAACTCCATTACAGATCCCCATCTAACCATCAGATGGCAATGACAAAGTTGTCTATTAATTAAAGAGGTGTGCAACTACAAGTAAAATCATATAGAATGTAGTCTATGAGTAATACAATTAACTAATCTACATTCCGATAAATAATGACTCTTACATCTTTCCTGAAAACAGAATGCAGTTAAGGTCATCCCATGACTGAATATGAATTCTTCCTATGGAGATCAGCATTCTGAAGTACAAATATTTCGCCATATTTTACGTTGACTTTGTGAAACAGAAGGATAAAGCTATAACTACTACCTGGATGACTGAAGTTCAAACAGTAACTCAGGCACTTGAGAAGTCAACACAAGGATGGAGCTGAAAGAACACTGCCAGCTTGCCCATCCAGGGACAGAGGCATAGAATCGCAGCCTGTTGGATGTTTGGGCACTCAGCCAGGGTAAAGTCTGCAAATGACAGCATCAGAATGGAAACTTTTACAGTACATGTGCTGCAACAGGCATTATGGCAAGGGCAGAATGTGGACATTGATGAGGTCTGCATTGTGGAAGCTAGAATCACTCAGGCTGCTAGGGGGTTGGGTGAAGTAATACCATGTGAGGAGGGGTTAACAAGACAGTTCTCCTACCTGGAGACAACTAGGGTTCATCCTTATACACAATTTTTTGTGTGCATTTGTGTGTGCGGGTTAAATAGATACCTTCAAGGCACAAAGATGTGGGTGCTCTTCTGATCTGCTGGAAGCAAAAAGGTGACCACTGCTGTGGTGAATAGGTAGACAAACCCTGTGGAAGGGGATCGAGCTAATGGCTGGTACAGCAAAGAGGCAAAATGTCCATAGAAGATTTCTACTGTCTCTCTAGAGCTTTCCTAATAAGATTAAACACATTTTGTGAAACTACAGTAAAAGTTAATAAAAATACAGAAAGCTGCAACATCAGCAAATTTATTTCACTCAATAGGTTATATTACATGGGACCATACCTCTCAGCACAAGAAATCTGGACAAAACTACAGATAATGGAGGGATAATGGCACAAAAGTAGGGACAAATCTTAAATACTGCTCTTACAGACTTAGGTTGCTTGAATAAAAGGTTTTGTGTTTGCATGCATTTTCTGAAGGATATGAAGTCTGAAACTCAAACATCTGTCATTATTTAGTGACTTCAGTCCTCAATGACTTGCCAGAAAATCACACATTTTATGAAAAGCAGACCAGACATATGAGGCAAAAATCTGGACAGTTGAGAGCTATGCATGGAACATCTCACAAAATGTAAACATCTTTGACAGCAGAATTCAGAGCAGATGTTTCAGCAGACCCATACATTCTTCAATGGATCACATGGTTGTCAAGTATATAACTGTCAGGCTAAAGCAAGGTGATGTCCCCCCACATTATCCTCCTCCCAACAAATGTTTTAAAAATGCTCTTGGCAAGGCAATGTAGAAAATGTACAAGAACTTGAATTCAAAGACATCCATCTGGAGCATTTCTTCCTGGGCCTTCGCTGAAAATAGGCGCTGTCCTAGTCGGACTTTCCTGGTTAACAAATGTTAAATAAATAAATAAATAAACAAACGTAAATCCCATAGTAGAAAGGAAGAGAATATCAAGTTTACTGACAAACCCCTCCACCCAAAGATATGCTGTCAAAATGAAGTTATTGCACAGCTATTCTAACATCTTCTCACTTACTCTCATCAACAGGTGAAAATTATATTCCAAATAAATGTATGCCCAGTGGATAGACTTTCATAATCCCATGACAAAAGGCCCAAATGTGGTTGGGAGGGTGGCCTAATGGTTAAGGTGTTTGCCTTACAAACACAAGGTACAGGGTTTGAATCTCACAGAGGATAACTGGCTAGGCTTAAAATGGCCCACAAGGGCAGTTAGCCTAGTACTAACCTATGAACCTATAATGCCAAGACAACAGTCCGGGCATGTTCCCTTAGACTACAAATGAATTAAGCTGCACAGTTGAAAAAGAAGAAAAAATCTCTATAGTTGCTTTCTTTAACCCTTCAACTGGTACAAAAATAAAAGTTATGCACTCACCATAATAAAACTGAGATGTGTTGTCTGCTTCCATCCCTCCGACTGGGTTCCACCCTGTTTGCTGATGTAACAAACCACAACCATTTTGTCTGACTGGATAGATATCGCACCCAAGGGGAGAGAGTCCTGAAAAGACTGCAATGCTAGAAGGACCACTGTCATCTCCAAGAAGTTGATGTGAAGACTGGCCTCTGTCGGAGACCATGTATCTTGGACTGTCTTTTCCAAGAAATGGTTCCACCCCCCCCCCCACCCCAGGTGAGAAGCATCTGTGGTCACTATGGCTCAGGTTAAAAGGACAAAAAAAAATGGTATCCATTGAGATACAGCCGGTGACTCTAACCACCACTGGATGTGTGATCTGCAAATCTTCATTCATGATATTTGAAAGGACATCGGAAGCTGTCCAATAGACTAATGGACTGCTAAGGTCGACTGTAGAAACCGGTTATGATACCTCGCCAGAGGGACTAGGGTATCTGCAAACTCCCATGGAGCCCAAGAGACTTAGAATCAGTTTTGCTTCTGGCTTCTGACAAGATTGTACAGTCATAGCTTGCCTCACTTGAAATCCTGGTCTAAGGAAGCTTTGCAATCTGAAGTTTTGTGTCTAGGACAGCCCAAATGAATTCTATGGACTGGATGGGCAGTAGATTGGACTTTGTTATGTATACAGTGGTTGCCAGATTCGAGCAAAGATGGAGAAAGGAATCCCTGGCCTGAACAAGTAGATCCTTGGATGAGGCAGTGATGAGCCAATCATCTGGAATCCCTGCATTCTGACAAGAGCTGCAAGCACTGCCATGCTCTTGATAATCACCCGAAGGGCTGTGGTCAGATTAAAGGTCAGGGTCTTGAATTAGAAATTACTGGGTCCCAAGCCTGTTGCAAAGGAACTTCTGGAATCGTCTTGTCCATCTTTATGGGGTAGTACATGTCCTGGAGGTTGATCACGCACATATGAGTTGTCTTCCCTTAGTAATGGTAGAATAGACTGAAACATGAGCATCCAGAATTTTGTTCGTCTTTCAAATTTGTTTACACGGTTGAGATCCACAATTGGCCTTGGAGCTCTGTTTTAATTTGACACTAAAAAGAACCTTGAGTAAATTCTGGATCCTCTCAAGTCTGGTGGGACGTTTTGGATGACTCAATTGTTTGGAAGCTCCCTTAATTTTGAAGCAGCTGTTTCCCTTTGAAAAGGTGGCACATTCGGAAATCTTATTGTGGGCATGGAAGGAGAAAGAAATGGAATGAAATGGCCTCTGCACCCAAATAACTTGAATGATGGACATCCAGTTTGTCGGGTGCTAGGAAAAGTGTCCTTGAATGCCTCCAGAGTGCAGCAGTCGGGCAAACATTCAACAGTGTTGGAAGGACCACTTGGAGAAGAGACCCCGAAACTCGTGGTTCTGCAGTGTACCTCTGCCTCGAGGGGGTGGGGGCGATATCAACCATTAAAGTTTACCCCTCTACTGTGGGGGCTCTATTTTTGTAAGTGTTGTGAGAAAACTCTTGCAACTTGCAGAACCAAAGTTTCTGCCTATCATTTAAATTCCTGGAGAAGGTCTGCTGAGGGGTAGAAAACTTGATTCCTATAGCAGACATGGTCTTACCTCCTTGTTCACTTCAGGAAAGTGTTTCCATGACTTTAGGACTAAACAGTGTTGATCTATCATAAGGTGTGTTGACAAACGGTGTCTTGAAA
>NC_056727.1:116366404-116423904 GCF_019279795.1 Protopterus annectens | reverse complement strand
CATACATTTTTATATATATATATATATATATATATATATATATATATATATATATATATAAAAATGGGTCTACCTGACAACACCGACACACCACAACACCGACAACAAGATTCCAATCTACATTAGGCAGAGCTCCTCGCTAGCACTCTTCAAGAGAAACCTTGACGAATGGATGGGAAACAGAAAGTTTACCCCGGGGATCACTTCAGTAGCTTTGCTGGACAGAGACACAGGGAACTAATCTAAGGGGACGGCGAAAGCCAACACATTCTGGCTAGGCTTATAAATGCCTTCGGGCAAATTGCCTAGTACCTACCTATGAACCTATTTACTCAGTTGCCTGCTACAGCAAAAGCCATGGTTTGCAGAGAGCTTACAAAGCATTAAAGGCATCTCATTGTTGAATGTTATCAGTCAGGAGAAGGGTACAAAAAATGTCCACAGCATTGGATATACCATGGAACACAGTGTAGACAAAGTGGAGAAAATATGGGACAACAGTGACGTTGCAAAGAACTGGACGTCCTTCCAAAACTGATGAAAAGGCAAGTTCCAGCTGAAGAAAAGTAACCCCAAAGCATAATACTGCCGCCAGTATGCTTCACCGTGGAGATGGTGTTCTTTTGGTGATGCGAAGTGTTGTTTTTGCACAAAACGTACCTTTTGGAATTGTGGCCAGAAAGTTTAACCTTTGTCTCATCAGACCATAACACATTTTCCCACGTTTTTGGGAGACTTGATATATTGTTTTGAAAATTTTAGCTGGGCCTGGATGTTTTTCTATAAAAGAAAAGGCTTCCTTTACCCCATAGGCCAGATGTGGAGAATATGGGAGATTGTTGTCAGATGTAGTACACAACCAATACTTGCCAGAAATTCCTGCAGTTCCTTCAGTGCTGCTGTAGGTCTCTTGGCATCCTCCCTGACCAGTCTGGGACTTTATTCAAGGTAGAGAGAATTATGAACAGTTCCAAATATCAGTTACTTTTGGCCCAAAGTCTTCAGGCTTCTGTTAGAAATTTGAAGATGAAGAGGAATTTCCCCTTTCAGCATGACAATGACCCCAAGCATACATCCAAATCAACAAAAGAATGGCTTCACCAGAAGAAAATCAAAAGTTTTGGAATAGCCAGCCAGTGCCCAGACCCAAATCCAATAAAATCTCTTTTGGGGTGACTATGCACAAGAGATGGCCTCGGAATCTGACAGATTTGGAGCACTTTTGCAAGGAAGAGTGGACAAATATTGCCAAGTCAAGACGTGCCATGCTGATAGACTCCCACCCACTAAGACTGGATGCTGTAATTAAATCAAAAGGTGCTTCAATAAAGTATTAGTTTAAGGGTGTGCACATTTATGCAACCAGCTTATTGTAAATTTTTTATTTTTTATATTTTTTTCTCTAACAGATTTGTTTGTTTTTCAAATGAATTGTACAGGTTATAGGTCACATTAAAGGTGGGAAAAGTTTTGAAATTATTTATTGTGGTCTCATTTTTTAATATCACAAAAACCTGGCATTTTAACAGGGGTGTGTAGACTTTTTATATCTACTGTATATGTGTGTGTGTGTGTGTGTGTGTGTGTGTGTGTGTGTACACACACAAACACATACATACATATATATATATATATATATATATATATATATATATATATATAATGGGTCTACCTGACAACACCGACACACCACAACACCGACAACAAAATCACCGACACCACATAACTGACAGTTCACAAACACGAAACCTCACATGCCCGACACACCATAATACAGACAATCAACAAACAAAACAAATCCCCTGTCCAAAAAGCACCCACACAACACAAGCACACCAAACTCCTTACAAACCCACACTAAACCTCACATACACAACTATCTACAACCTTAACTCAAACCCTAACCCTAAGGTCCGTCACTATCGCACACTCACCTAACCCGCGCCCTAACCCTAACTCACTTAACCTGCCCCTAACCCAAAGACTATCACTATCGCACACTTACCTAACCCGCGCCCTAACTCTAACTCACTTAACCCACCCCTAACCCAAAGACCGTCACTATCGCACACTCACCTAACCCGCGCCCTAACTCACTTAACCCGCCCCTAACCCTACAGACCGTCAATATCGCACACTTACCTTACTCGCACCCTAACGTCCGTCACTACCGCATACTTACACAGCCTTTTCCCATGTCGGTGTTCTCAGCGTCGGGGTTTTCATCCGTCGGTCTTCTCAGTTGTCGATCTTCTGGCGTCGGTGTTCTCATTGTTGGTGTTCTAAGCTGTCGACGTTGTCAGGTAGACCGATATATATACATATACATATATATATATATATATATATATACATATACATATATATATATATATATATATATATATATATATATATATATATACATACATACATACATACATACAGACACACACGGATCTACCTTGACCTATTGAAATTCCATTTCAACGAAACGTAATCAGGCAAACTACTTTTCACGAAAGTACATTTTTCCGAAAATGCACTTTCGTGAAAAGGCAACTAAGCAAACAGCAACGGGGGCTGTTGCTTAGAACGCGGCACAGTGGGGATAAAGGAATATTCTCTTTTTTTCACTGTAGTGCAATCCTGGAGTGAGAATATAAAAGTAGCTGTGGTGTGGGGGGCACAGGCCCCACATGGGGGGTACAGGGGGGTTTGCTCCCCTGCATAAATGTGGTTAGTGTCATGTTTTTTTGCTTGTTTTTGGTTTATTTCTCTTTTGCGAAAGTGCATTTTTGAAAAAATGCACTTTCGTGAAAAAGCATTTACATGATTAAGTTTCACGTAATTTCGATGGGTCAAAGTAGACCCACAGACACACACACACACGTGTGTGTGCACACGTATAATTCTGTATCTGTAGTACACAGGGATGAAGCTCTGACTGCAAGCCAAATGCAGTCTAGCTAATGCAATAACAGGCCAACAGAGTGTGTGGAGATGGGGAATGATCTGTTTACTCCTCTCTCCCTGGGATTGGGAGCTAGTATGTGTGCATCTCAGGTGACCATCTCCCACTTATGTCCCTAATGAAGCCAAAAACTCAAAGGGAAGAAAATCAACTTGCTTACTACAAGGAAGATAGGTTTGTGGAGGATATGTTACCTTGTAGGAGGGTGATGTTTCCATACCGTGGCCCACTCCGCTTCTACTCCAGATGTGCTCACTGAAGCATATGCAGCAGACAGGCTATAATGCAAGAATATCAAAAGACAGCTGTCTGTATGGTGGTACTGCCAAAGTGAAATCTGACCATGTACAGGGAAAGAACAAGGATGGCTCTCAACCTGGACAGGGAAGCAAATGGACACAACAGTGACCAGGCAGACAGCTGAAAGGTGTGGAGGGTACAAAATTAAATGCACTCATCATAACTATGCATCTGTATTGTCCATCTTCATTCTTCCTCAACACAGGGGTTCGGATCCAACTCGGTCGCATGCTTTAGACTTTGGATCCAACTCTCAAGCTCCTCCCTCTACCCACAACACTTCAGTCCATCCTCATTACCTCAGATCGAATTTGTTTTTATAAGGACCCTATAGCTAACCAGAAACAGTCATAGCTGAAAGAAAAAGGGCTCAAACCCTGAAGTTCCAGTAATAGTAAGTTACTCCAGAAGATTTAAGGTAGGGGAATGGATGAGAGGGAAGTTGAGGAAGAATGAAAATGGACAACCCAGATGCACAATTATGGTGAGTACAAAACTTTTAAATCTCATGTTGTCCTTTTCATTGTTAATCAACACATGCAACAGAGTCCCCAGCTATGTTGATCTTGGTTGGCCCTCATGGAAGAATATTCTGGAGTACCGCCGAGCCAAAGGCGGCCCTACTTCTGGATATAAGATCCAATTTGTAATGAGTAACAAAGGTACGAGTCTTGGACCATGTGGCTACTGCACAAATATTATCAATAGATGTTCTTGACCAAAAAGCAGAGGAAGTAGCCATGGATCTAGCCGAGTGAGCTTTGGGTGGTTTAGGTAGGATAATGGTAATGCCTTGTTGAGAACAGATCCAAGAAATAGTATCAGCAATCTATTTAGCTAAATTAACTTTAGGAACCAGGCAACCCATTCTTTTTGGTGAAAAGGAAACGAATAGGTGATCTGGCTTTCTGATTTGCTTTGTCCTGTGTAGATAAAAACACAATTGTCTGTGCACATCAAGGATATAGAGCATGTATTCTCCTTTGTTTGAAAACTTTTGAAAGACCTCTGGTGAATAAATGGATTGGTTAATGTTTGTTTCAGAATCCACTTTAGGTTAAAAAAAAAGGGGGGGGGGTTGTCCGTACGATAACCCTATCTTTATGGAAAACAATTTAAGAGGTCTTTGAACAAAGATCCTGGAGTTCAGAAATTCTCCTTGCAGAGGTAATAGCTACCAAGAAACTGATATTCCATGAAAGAAAATTTAGGTCATTTTTTGCTGAAGGTTCAAAGGGTTTCTGCGTTGAACCTTGTAGCACAACAGTCGGGTCCCAAGAAGGTGAAGGATTCTTTATTGGTGGTTAAAGGAGAAGAATGTCTTTTAGAAACACCGTGCATAACTTGGAAAAATCTAAGGAATAATTTTTGTCTCCTGTATAAAAAATTGGTGTCAATTTCAGTTTAATGGTAGAAAAGCTAGCTCTTTCTTTAAAAAGAACAGCCAAAAATTCAAGTACAGCAGGAACTGGGGCAGAAAAAGGGTCAACATCATTTTCAAAGCCCAAATGGAGAATCTTTTCCACTTGCTCTTATAAACCTTCTTGGTAGAGTCTTTCTGCAAGGATAAAACTATGGTACGCAGTGGGGAAGAAAGCCTGGGCTGCCTAACCATTACTGGAAGTTCATAGGTGCTTACTAAGCTAACGACCACAAGGGCCTTTTTAAGCCTAGCCATGCATCCCAAATCTCTGACAAGTTTGGATACCCTTGATAAGGGTAAGCATAGGCCTGGGAGATGAACCATTTACAGGTTACCTGTGTCCATTAGAGATATAGGTGCCAAACCAGGGACGAATTTCCGGTTTCCCATCCAATTGTTCAAGTTGCACTTGAATTGGATTAGGGAGGAGCTCTGCTTCACATGAATGGGGAGCCTGTTCCACAGATGGGGTACTTTCTCAGATACATACCTCTCTCTCCAGAAGGTGCTATTTATATCACAGGCAAGGTTTAAGTCTTTAGAACAGGTAATTCTAGTGCTGTTTATTTTCCGGATGTGCATCAAAGTGGGGTCTGACAATGCCCTGCATGCCAGGCATAGATCTCCCCTCAAATGCCTTTAATAGGCAGAATACAGGAATAGAGCCTTGAGGCGGTCTGCATAGGACATATTACTTACGTCCTGTATTCTTTTAGTGAGGAACCTTTGTGGATGCTGCAATTGTTGGATATGCCTGGTTAGGTAGATACCAAATGGGGCAGTGTATTCAATGACAGGCCTGATGAATGCCACATACAGTCGAACAATGACTTTCTTGGACTTGGATGACATGTATTTGTTTATAAGTTGTGCAACATGGAATAATTTCCTCACCACTGTAGACACATGATGGACAAAGGCTAGATTACTATCTATGTGTGTCCCTAAGTCCCTGACTACTGGGTCAGCTCCAAGGGGTGTGTTGTCAATATGACAGTTACCACGGATGGATGACTTCCCAAAGGATACTATTATGCATTTCTTGTCATTTAGTGTTAGTCCATGGCTTTGACACCAATTGTTTGTCTGTGTCAGCCCCTCCTGGAGAACATGTGTATCAGTGCGAGATTCAATTACAGCTCCTAATTTGCAATCATCTGCAAATTAAGTCAGCTAGAGACAACTGACACTGCCCTTGACTTCTGCAGTAAATGCCAAAAAGTAGAGATCCAAGGAGTGATCCGTGAGGGGCTCCACTTGTGACTGGCCTCTTTGTAGAGATGGACTCTCCAATTCTAACTTCCTGGATCCTGTCTGTGAGCCAGTTGGCTATCCACTGGGTGACATACAGGTTTGTACCTAACCTCTAAAGTTTGTCAACAATGTCCAAGTGGGGTATTGTGTCAAATGCCTTGGCCAGGTCAAGGTAGGCAGTGTGAACGATTTTGCCCTCATTCATTGCTTTGGTGACCTTCTCAAAGAAGTCCACCACGTTGAGTAGGCATGATCTGCCCTTGACGGAACCAAACTGGGTTGGGTCCAGTGTCTGGAGGTTTACTATATCTCTACTGATCAATTCCATAATAATTCTTTCCATGGCTTTACAGAAGACTAGTGAGACTTATGGGTCTGCAGTTTCTAAGGTCTGTAGATGGCCCACCTTTGTGCAGAGGGATAACTGTTGTCTTTCTCCATTCATGAGGCATAAAGGAAGTGGAGAAACTATGTGGTTAGCTTGAGGGCTACTGGGAAGGTTGATTCCTGAGGGGTGTGAGAGATCTGGAAATGGTTCCAGTATCAATGGAGGATAACAAAGATGAGAACACAGGAGGGGGAACCATACCTGTCAAGGCCAGAAGGGGGGAATAAGGATGACTGAGCTCTCCAACTGGTTTGCTTTCTGTAGAAATTTGGGAATCAAGGGAAGTGGGGGATAAGTGTAAAGGACACCGGGGAGCCAAACATGCACTACAGCATCTCACAGTGACTCACCCTGAGGGGGGGATCAGGGCAAAATACACTGCTGCACTTGTGGGGGGAAGCAGAGAGATTGCAGCAAGGTTGACGCCAATGACAAAAAAATTATTTTGCCACAGACTGAGACACCACTCATGCTGTATAAAAATGAACCCGTTTCATTTGTCTGCCAACACGTTGTTTTTCCCCGGCATGTGTGTTGCAACTAGAAACTTTGAGGAGATTGCCTATTCCGACACGCTCATCGCCTCTCTGCAAAGTGGGTAAAATTGAAATCCTCCTTGCTAGTTGATGTACCATTCGACAGACATGGTCTTAGTCTGAATCGCAATAATCCCTAGAGGAAGAGCATCTTGAAATGCCTGCAGTGCTAATAGGATTGTTCTCATCTCTAGTACACTGATATGCAGACTGGTCTCTTGGGGGAACCATAAGCCTTGGACCTTCCTTCCCAGGAAATGCTCCCCTCCTGTTGGGAGGCATCATTTGTCACTATGGCCACTAGGAGTGGTAAAACAAAGGTTGGCCTAGATGAATGCTATCCAACTGGATTCGTCAGTGGATGTGCCATTTGCAGACTGAAGTAAGTTTGACTGGAAAGGATGGGGGCCATAGAAGAATAGACCATTGAACAGCTAGAGTCCACCGAAGAACACCCATAAAGTATTGTGCTAAGGGAAGCAATACAATGTCTTCTGCCATGGATCCTAGAGCTTGAAGAATTAATCTGGCTGAAGGAGATGGATGGGAGACATTCTAATGGATCTGAGACCTGAGTGTGGATATGGGGTGAATTGCCAGTAATGCTATTTGCGTTGCTGTGTTCAGATGTGCACCAATGAACTCTAGGCTCTGAACTGGTGTCAAGTTTGATTTGGCATAATTTATTGTTATCCCCAGTGACCGGCAAATCTGGAGCAAACAGTCCCTGGACTGTTAGAGGAGATGCTTGGAGGGTTGGTGAGGACTCAGTTGTCCAGATATGGAAACACTCAGAATCCTAGGAGTCTCAGGAGGGCAGACATTACTGCCATGCATCTGGTAAACATCCTGGGGGCTGTGGTGAGTCCAAAGGGCAGGGCTCTGAATTGATGACTGAAAGCCAAAGGGCAAATGTCTTCTGGATCGCCTGTCTATTTTGATGTGATAGTATGCATCCTGAAGATCTATGGAGCACATCCAATCGTCCTTGAGAAGAAATGTTAGAATGGACTGAATTGTGACCATCTTAACTGTGACTTCTTTACGTACGGATTCAGTTTGTTCAGATCCGGAACTGGTCTGCGGTCCTCCATCTTTTTGGGCAAAAAAGAAATGCGAGTAAGTTCCAAATCCTATCTGAGCTGGTGGGACCTCTTGGATGACTTTTGTCTAGGAGCTTTTGAATTTCTTCTGCTGCTGCTTTCCTCTGACTGGATGAAATGTCAGGAAGCTTTTTCCTTTTGCAAACTGGAAGACAGAAAAATGGATGGAACAACCTCTGGATATTATTCTTAGCACCCAAGAGACTTCTGTTGCATCTGCCCAGGCATCTAGGTGCAAGGACAATCATCCCCTGACTGCCTCCAGAGGTAGACAATCGGGCAGCACTTCAGGAGTGCTGGAAGGGTCTGTCTGGAAAAGAATTATGGAAGCCCTAATTTTGCGGCCCTCTACCTCTAGGGCAACGTCTACCATTGGAACTTCCTCCTCTGGCTCTAGAGGAGTCGTTCCAGTGAGAATCCTAGAAAGTGCCCTGAGATTTTCAGAACCACATTTTCTTGCCATCTCTGATTCTTGGAAGACGTTCATTGTGGGGTAGAAAATGTGATTCCTACAGCAGACAGTCTTTCTCTCTTGTTCACTGATTAAGTGTCTCTTTTACTGACTGACCAAATAAGGTTGTGCCATCGAAGGTGGCTGCGACGATGTGAGGTATTGCCAGCTACCAGGAGAAGCAGGGCAGTGGATGTGTAACATATGCCAACACAGCTAGCTGGAATTTTGTAAAGAATTATATGTCATTTGTATATCAAACTGATTTGTACAAATGCTTGTGTTGAAAATATATTTGTAAAGCTGCTTGTGTTAAAAATGTACTAATAGTGTGCCCTGCTGGACAGAAAATAATATACCTGCATTATTGTAACTATTTAACTGTACATGCTTTAACAGAGAATACTGGAAGAGAAGAGGTTAAGCTCAAACTTTGAAAATTGTTTGAAATTAAATTACCTGCCATAGGCCATAAAGATTGTATCTTACAGTTCTCAATGCAGTCAGAGACAAAGTCTGTAATAGGAAGCTTCCTGCACTGTCATTGGGGTGACCTAATTGCTACTCTGGAATAGTAGGTTTGAAATTGTTTTATGACTTCCAGGAGTTGCAGCAGATCTTAACAAGGCTGTGTGTGTGTGTGTATGTATTTATGACACATATGTGGAAAATCCCGACAGCTTCTAGCCAAGGGGAGAAACATGGGAACCAGAAGTCAGATGACCAGATGTATGTGATGTCATTCTGTAATCCATCACTAAAAATAATGTTTAATACTAGGTGAGATTGAAGTCTCAGAGCACTCTGTTGTTTTGAACCTGACAAAGCAGGACCCCTTCACCTACTTCATAACTTGCCTTACTCAGTGACCAGGGAATAGCAATTCTTTACATCAGTCAGGAAAATATAGTGAGATTAGTTAAGTACTTTTTTTCTGTATCGCTGTGAATCTATTTTTCTATGTTATTTTAATATTTCCTGTGACTGAAACTTTGCTGCTTACTGTAAATAGATATTTAGTATTTTCATATTTTTATTATGTATTATTAAATATATTTAAACTTTTCATTGTTGATGGTCCTTTACAGAATATTTTAACCTTTGAGAGTACTTATATCTATTGGTGACACTGTGACCTCTCCTGAAAGCCTGGCTGTTTGGTTAACATTACCCTTTTTATTAATATTAATTTCACTTAGCATAATTGGGTACCCTTCAAGAGCCTTACAGTAGCTGACTTTGAAGTGTCTGGTGGTGATTTAACTACCTTATAGTCTGGCTAGAAAGGGGCATAGCTAGTAAATCGGTGCCAGCCTTTTGCAGGTGCGTGTGTGTGTGTGTGTGTGTGTGTGTGTGTGTGTGTGAAATCACATCTCAAGAGTGTGTATCAGCTGCTTCGAGCAGTGGCATGAAGCACTGGTTTCAGAGAGTGAGTGGTGGAGAACTTGGTTTAGACACTCAGCTGAGATCTCACTTCTATAGCTGTGCCAGTGTGGAGTATGACTGTGGACCTGGAGGGAGAAAGACAGAGAAAACCAGACTGTAGACTGAGTGTATTCCCTGTGTGCTCTTGAGGGAAATTGTGCTTGATGCAGAGAGCTGCATCTGGAAATACTGGGTGTATCCATTTTTTGTTCCAAGTGAACATACCTCTCCAGTGTCAGTGGTGAGGATTCGGGTTCCTTGATTACTGGCCCAGAGTGGGGATGTCATACATTGGTGAGCAGTGCTGTGGATATCAATTGAACTTCTGTAGCCTGTAGGCAGTTGTCATTGAAAGTACATGTGTGTATTCTCAGCAGCCACAACGTAAACATTCAGAGTTTCATTATCACAACAGTTTTACTTACGTTTTGTTAGTTTAGTTTAGTCAGGGAAAGCAGGCAAAGATGTCAGCAGAAGATTATGGCAAGCTGACAAAGAACCAGCTGGCCAAGGTGTGCAAAGCCAAAGGATTGGTGCATGCCAACTTAACTAAAGAGGAAATTATTTCAGCCTTAATCACAGCTCAGACCAACAACCGGGAGGATAACCAGTCTGGTGATGGGAATTTGCAGCCCTCAGAAACAGAACAGTTCACCTTTTTCTCAGAGGACTTAAAAATCCATCTGAAGTTAAAGATACTTGAACTTGTATACTGGTTATTGCTTCTAGCAAATTATATACAGTACTTTTTATTGCCTGCTGCATACTTTTTACTGTATTTTATTGTTATTAACTAATCTGCATGGTCAAACTAAAATTGTCTGCCTTACAGGGCCTGAGAAATAAGTGTTTGTACTTTCACACTGTTTGTAAAGTTTTATAGCTAGTTTCACTGTGTAAAAGATATTAACGAGAAATTTTCTGCACTTCTTAAGCACTTATTTGTTTGTTCTGATTTCCAGTCAAGAAGTGTATCATATAACTGATTTGTTTGCCGTTAAAAGCATTCTGTAGGGTCTCCTTGCTCCTTTATCTGTTTAAAAACTTTCATTTTGTGGCGCATTACTGTTCTGCTGTGATGAACATTTCTGTAGTGTTTACTGTCTAAAAGAGTGTAGGCTAGTAGCTTTAGTATTGTCCCAGTTCAGATTTGCTGTCTGGGCCTGTTTGTTTTTGCAGTGATTGTTCTGAGCACATGACCAGGCCATCTTGAATTAGAAGAAGCCTTTTTTTGCCTTTGTGGCAGGATTGTGTTGACTGGCTTCTGGCTAGTAGGGGATGGGTGGTCTAGGGCTTGGAGTAAACACTCATTGGTTCTTTTGAGCTTTTTTTTTAAAAAGTTGTCTAAAGTTGTATCTTCTGGTATTTAAGCTCTAACTTTGAGAGGATTTCTGTCTATACACACTGAGCTGAGTGGAGGAGGGGCATTGACTACAACTCTGATCTGAGATATATAACAATAAGTATCCTGTTTTTTGGCTTATTTATACTGGTTATTGCTTCTAGCAACTTATATATAGCACTTTTTATTGCCTGCTGCATACTTTTCACTGTATTTTATTGCTATTAACTAATCTGCACGGTTAAACTAAAATTCTCTGCCTTACAGGGCCTGAGAAATAAGTTTTTTACTGTCACACTGTCTGCAAACCTTTATAGCTAGTTTCACTGTGTGAAAGGTATTAACGGGAAATTTTCTTTACTTGTTAAGCACCTATTTGTTTATTCTGATTCCCAGCCAAGGAGTGCATCATACAACTGATTTGTTTGCAGTTAAAAGCATTCTGTAGAGTCTCCTTGCTCCTTTATCCGTTTAAAAACTTTAATTTTGTGGCTCACTGCTGTTCCTCTGCTGTGATAAACATTTCTGTAGTGTTAACTGTCTAAACGAGTGCAGTCTAGTAGCTTTAGTATTGTTCCCCACCCTCCCTGTAGGTGTCTTTTGTTGTACTTCGTGGCATTGCAGTTGCTTGCCCCTACAGTAAATTTGATCTGGGACACTCCTCCCAGTCTAGTGTCATTAGCTCATTCTACCTAATACAGAGAGAACATCTGAGAAGGCCAACCCCCTTAGTTTCCTTCCTTCTGTTCAGTCTTTCTCCCCTTGTTAAAAAATAAATACATAAATAAATAAAAAATTGCTTGAATCTCCTTGTGTTCTGACTGTGCTTCTCAAACATTTTGGAAATATAGAGTATATTTCAGTGCATTTATTAAAACTGTATTTGCTTTAATATTGCTACAACTCAAGTGCTCTAGGTAGCACTACATCTAAATTGTTTTAGTGTGTTTTAGCTGCTTTTCTGTATATGAAGACTAGCTACTTATTCTACTGTATTATTGCCTCTTAAATCGTTTTTCAGTTGTGCACTTGCCTTACTTCATTTAAAAAGTTTTAAATTTCTAATTTTGTAGAGTTTTAATTGCATTTACCGTTTAGGGCTACACACTCAAGTGTGTTAGCCTTTTCTGTGTTTATTTACTGTATTATTGAATTGTTTAGCCTGTTTTAACAAAAAAAAAAAAAAAAAAAAAAAAAAATATTATATTGTTTGCTCGTTTCCTGCATTTCCTAGCTAGTATAATCCAGATCCCAAGCTTTGCTGGTTTCAGGACTTTATTTTCTGTGTTCAGAGCTATCTAGACCTTGATGTGGTAGAGGGAAGTCCTACTGCTTACCATTGGGAGTGGTGAGCATTGTACTGCCTATCTAACACTAGAGGAGTGGTTTCCAGCTCTGAAATTGTAATTTTATTAGCCTTTTTGGGCTGATTTCTATCCCTTTCAACTTTCTGGCTTAAAAACGCATGTGTTTGCACATTTTTCGCATTGTGCAGCACTGTGGGGCTATGGTTAAACTATTCCAGGTGCCAGAAAGTCTGCTCTTCAAATTTTCCCTTAGAACTAGCTGGTTTCTTAGTAGTAGCACTAAAATTTGAACACCTGTGATTAGCACTTGCTCTAGAATCTGCTGGAAAGCACTAGGAAGCCTTAAACTGATACAAGCACTCAACTCTCCTTGTTAATAAGGAGAAATTAATCACAGGCACTAAACAGCCTACAACTGCAAAGTAATTTGCAAAGTTAAGGGAAAACAGCTTTTGTACTTTACAAAAAAAAGCACCAAAACAGGCATGTCCAAGGGTAAGCTTCCGGTGATTTCTCCTGTCCACCTGGTGAATCTGGGCATACTGGGGCAATGCAGCAACTGTCTCAAGTACACAGACAACCCTCTCTCCTCCTACCACCCAACACTACAACCTGTGAGAGATGCACTTACAAAGCCAAACTGGAAGTAAAGCTCTCTCCAGCCAAGATTGTGCTAGACAGTCAAGAAAAGAAGGTTAACACCAGCACTACACCCTCAAGCAACACACAGCCCTTCAAAACTCACATCAACACTCACACATAGCAACACTAAACACACATATGCAGAAGCCCTTAACATTAACCTGTCCAAGCAACAAGGACTTCCAAAGCTGAAACGTAAACAAACACCAGTCACAACCAAAGTGACACATAGCTCACAACACCAGTGTGCCACCTAACAACAGTCCCAAAGGCAAGATAACGTACCCAACACTTTAGTCATAGCTGACTCTATAGTCAGGCACACTATGTCCCACTCATCAGGCTGAACAAGGAGAAAAGTACAGTCAGCTGCCTATTGGGTGCCATGATCTACCACATAACGCATGCACTCAAGTCACTCCACAACAAGTACAAATACGACTCTGTCATTGTCCATGTTGGAGTGAATGACTTGAGACGTACCTCCCTGGACTACAACAAAAGAAACATGGAAGAGCTCTCGGATCATGCGGCCCAGGCAGGTATGACTCTAGGCCCGAGTAGTATCCTGCCTTCGCCCAGAATGATACCGCAGTATAAGGACAAAATGATGGATTTCAACAATTGGCTAAGCTTCTGGTGTCATTCAAAGGGGATCCAGTATCTGTTTGCCTGGGACGACATGATCAACAAACCAAGATGCTTTGCCAGAGATGGTCTGCACCTGTCACCCCTGGGATTCAGGTTACTGGCTAAAGCTCTTGCCACCCCTATAGTGCCTTTTTTAGGCAAGGTTCAAAGGACAAAACCACCACCGTAACAGATACAAGCATGGAAAATCTAAAGGTAATGCTACTCAAGTCTAAACCTCAAAATGCACTCTCTCGAGGCACGCCTAAAAATGGAGAACATCGCTATCTGTGCAGTAAGTGAGACCTGGTTCAAGGCTCCAGAGAGCACCCCCACAATACCAGGCCACAACTCTTACCACACTTTTCGGCGACCTAACCAAGACCGAAACACTAAAGGCGGAAGACTGTCCATATTCACTAAGGATATTCAAACCTCCAGGCTAGTTGCCCAACACAATGCATCTGAAATTCTCCAGGTACAACTAACCTAGGTAAGACCAACTGTAGCTTGCTACAGATCCCCACCATACCCAAAGATTCTCACTACACCTTTCTAAACATACTAGAAAATATTAAGATACAACCAAACACCCTAATACGGGTGATTTCAACTACCCTGCCATTAACTGGGAAAACTACTCGGGTACCAACACCTTTTCCCAACGGTTCTTGGAATTCATAAATTCCAACGCCCTGGATCAACTAATCCATTGTCCCACCAGGGGCTCCAATATCAGATACCTGGTCATTACCAACATGGGAGATAGATGCTCCATACCAGTGGTCACACCTCATTGGTCAGGTCTGACCATTAGCAAATCACCCTTGACATCCACATCCCATCCCCACCCCCCAGTAAGGAAACCTTCGTAAAAAACTTCTCCAAAGCCAACTTCATGCTACTCAAGTCAGAAGTGACAAACTTCATGACACCCATGCAGATGGGAGCTGAAAGTTCAACTGCTGAATCCTACACTAAGGCACTGTATGAGCACATCCACTTGTGCATGAATCGTGCCATCCCAAATAGAACCAAGACGCTCTCCTCCAAAAAAAGAAAGCCAATCTGGTGGTCCCCCTGCCATAAACAAACTATACAACAGAAGGAAGAAACTATTTCAGAAAAGAGGAAAATCCCAGGATGCAAAAAAATCCCTTACCAGCCTCAGTAAGAAGCTGCAATCCCTCATAAAATCCTCCAAAGCTAGTTACGAAAATAACATTGCCAAAGATTCCAAACACAGCCACAAGGCATTCTATAGTTATGTCAATAATCTAAATGGCAATGCTCAGATCTGCTCTGAGCTACAACAGAATGGCATTAAATATACTGATCCCAAGGATATTGCCAATATCCTGGCAGATCGATTTAGTGCCAACTTCACCCCGCTCTCACCCCCTAAAGGGCTCATCCCAATACCAAAAGATTCCCAAATTCCGGTAATCACAGCCACACAGGTAGAAACTGCACTCTCCAAAGCTAAGAATACAGCATCCATGGGACCAGATGACATCCTGGGCTGTGTACTACATGAACTACAAAATGAACTGGCACCTCACCTAAGTAACATGTTTAATCATAGCCTCACCTCAGGCTTCGTGCCCACTGAGTGGCGCACAGCTACAGTTATCCCACTCCACAAGGGGGGATCCACCTTGGATCCCAGGAACTGCCGTCCTATCAGTCTAACGAGCCTGATCTGCAAAGGCATGGAACACATTATCATGGAACTTATAAACAAAGACATTGGCAACCTTCAAACACTGGACCCCACCCAGTTTGTATTTGTAAAGGGCCAATCTTGTCTCCTGAACCAGACTGACTTCTTTGAATCAGTCTCCAGAGCTATGGACGAGGGTAAGGTGGTCCACACAGCCTATCTGGACCTCGCCAATGCCTACGACACCATCCCTTACTCTGGAATCATAGATAGACTTACTAAGCTGGGCATAAATCCCTACGTCACTTGATGGATTGCCAACTGGCTAACTGATAGAACCCAGACTGTAAAAGTAGCCAACTCCAAATCCAGCTCCAGACAAGTGACAAGTGCAGTACCTCAGGGTTCAGTCCTGGGACTGCTCTTGTTTGGCATCTAATTCTCTGAAGTACAAGCCAACACTAAGGGACTCTGGCTAACAAAAGTTCGCAGACAACTGCAAACTGGGAGCCATTACTGAATCCCCAAATGATGTGGATATTCTACAAAAGGATCTTACAGAAACAGATGCTTGGTGCCAGGGCCATGGGTTCAAGCTTAATGACAAGAAATGTATAGTTATCCCCTTTGGGAAAAACCATGTACCCATGAATTACCACGTACACGGCAGTACACTAAGCACCAAAATGTGATGAGAGACTTAGGGACACAGGTGGGCAGTGGTCTCACCTTCGATAACCACATCGCCACAACAGTCAGGAAATCCTTCTATGTGGCACACCTCATCACTAAGGGCTTTTCATCCAGAAAAAAGGAGGTCAATGTCCCACTGTACCCATCCCTCATTAGACCCAGTAGAGAGTACAACGCCCCAGTTGGTATGTACCTCACAAGACATCTGCAACAGCTGGAAAGGCCGCAGAAATACCTCACTAAAAAAAATCACAGGCCTAAAGCAGATGCCATATGCTGACCATCAATAAAAATTCCAGCTATACTTTGTGACATATCATTTACTCAGAGGCGATCTCTGCTTAACATACAAGGCCATGTTAAACCCTGAGCTGTTGGACATGCTCCACTTAAAGACATCCCAATCCCTCAGAGCCACATGCTCCAGGGATCTAAAAATTGTCATCACAATGAACAAAACATGCTGGAGGGACAGGTGCCTGACCCAGAGACTCCCCAGACTCTGGAAAAGACTGCCCATACATGTCAAGCAGAGCGCCTCCTTGGCCCTTTTCAAAAGGAACCTTGACGAGTGGATGGGAGAAAGGAAATTCACCCCGGGGATCATGTCAGTCGCCCTGCTAGACAGGGGTCCAGGGAAGTAAATATTGTGGGAAGAAATATCCAGGGAATTGTTATGGCTAGGCTTGTATAGGCCCTAGGGCCGATAGCCTAGTACCAACCTAAGAACTTGATGCCAAATGTTTGGGACTAGACTCAGCAGAGAGACTGTGGCATTTGGAGGCTGAAGAAAATGAGAGACTGTGGTGTTTGGAGACAAAAGAAAATGAAAAGCAGCGTTAACATGAGAGGGACATCCTGACTGTTCGACAGGAACATGGAGGTAATGGGGAAGGGAATAACTGAATCCCAGAAGCAACAAAGATCAGCAAATTTCTTCCACAGTATAAAAAAAGTAATAATTTTGATATTTTTTTCAAATATATGAATAAAACTATGTTAACAGTATAATGTTGACCAAGGGCTGTGGGTATGGTTCCTGACCCCCTTACTCCATGGTAAAGCTGTAACTGCTGTTTCTATACTGTCTGATACTGATTGTTATAAATTATGACAAGGTTAAACAATGTTTATAGGAATATTTTAAGTTAATACCATAAGCTTATAGAAAAAAGATTCATGAGCATAGATGGTGGGTGAGTGGGTGTCAGATGACCACTTTTGAAAGGCTGATACACCTTTCGGTGAGGGAACAAGCCCTTAGCACTTTGCCTGAGGACTTAATAATCTGGTTGGCAGACTGGGAATGTAACTCTGCAGATGAGCTGGGGAGAGAAGGGGATCTCTATCTGGCAAGCAGGGCACCACTGCACAAGACGGGGGTACCCAGTGCTGCATATGGATATAAAGAAACCCATGGTGTGCAGCCTAAACTACCCCAGAGTCCACCAGTAAAAGGGGAAGCCAGTAGTTTAGGTACATGGCCAGGATCAACGTTTACATGTTTTAAATGTAACCAGAGGGGCCATGTAATATACAAATGTCCATTGAAACAAGGTGGATTACAAATGGTGAGGGAGCCTGCAAGTGGGAATAACAGTATGCCAGTGGTAAGTTGTCTTGAGACAACAGGGCTACCAAACTATCAAAGTTTGTATCCTATCTTGGTGGATGGAAAACAGGCCACTGCCAAGAGAGAGACCGCCTCTGACATAACCACTGTGAAGCCTGCAGTGGTTAAAGAGGAGCAGTACTTGCTTGGGCAGTCAACTTCAGTTACAGCTTTAGGAGGGACCCCATTCCAAATGCCTTTGGCCAGGGTTCAGCTTGATAGGGAGGGTGGAAAAGGAAGCAAGTAGGTGTGTTTGAGTTTATCCCTGCAGATGTCTTGATAGCGAATGGTTTTTATAATGCTGTACCTTGTGTGCATGGAGCTGCACACACTCGGGCGTGGAGACAGGCATGTGGGTCTGACAGCCTGGGGGAGACCCAGAAAGACATCACACACCAGAAGCCAGGGCTGGTGAGGCGGCTATTTCAGGGAGGGAGCTACCCTGTAACAGCCTGAAGTTGAGCCACAACTGCTGGCAAGTACTGATGTTCCCTTGGACAGAGTGACTGCAAGGGCAGAGGTGAGTGGTAGTACCCAGGCTGATAGTGAGGTACTGCTGTCAGAGGATACCAGACTTCCTGGGGAAGGGGAGCTGGGAAGAGTTACAAACAGACTCAGCTCTCGGACCCTACATTCAAAGGCTTGAGGGAGGAAGCTAGGGAGGTACCTGGTTCTCAAGGAAAAGGGGAGTCTGTACACTGGAACAAAGGGTTACTGTATAGAGAGTGGACCCCTGAGGGAAGGCTAGAGGGTGAGTTAATACAGCAGTTGGCAGTGCCTATAGCCTACCATCGTACTTCTAGCTATAGCTCATGACATTCCTTTTGCAGGTCATATGGGCATAAAGCATACCAAGACACATATTATGCAGAACTTTTACTGGCCTGGGATTGCGAGGGATGCAACAGGGCACTGCAAGACCTGTGAGCAATACCAAAAAGTAGGCAAGACAGGAGACGAGGTCAAAGCTCATTTGATGCCTTTGTACATGACTGAGGAGCCATTTCAGAGGATAGCTATAGATATTGTGGGGCCTCTGAATACCCCAAGTTCCACAGAGAAGAAGTATAGCCTGGTGGTAGTAGATTATGCTAACAGATACCCTGAGGCAGTGGCTCTGTCCAGATAAGGTGGCACATGCTTTGTTTGAGATTTTAATCAGGGTAGGTTTCCCGAGAGAAATACTGACTTGACAGTTGCCAATTTCATGTCAGGGCTGCTGGTTTGTCTGTGGGAGCACTCTGGGTGAAGCACCTAAAGACCACTCCCTACCACCCCCAGACTAACAGTCTTGTAGAGAGGTTAAACTCAGACCATGCTAAGGGCATTTGCAGGCCAGTATAAGAGACAGTGGCACAAATATTTATCCCATTTGCTGTTTGCATACACAGAGGTACCCCAGGAATCTACAGGTTTTTCACGCTTTGAGTTACTGTATGGGCATAAAGTGAAGAGGGCCCTTGGATTTGATTCACGATGAGTGGGAGGATGAGTGTGAATCCCACAAAGGGTTTGTTATGACATACGTCCTTTTTACCTCAGGACAAGGCTTAGGGAGCTCATGGGCTTGGCCCAGGTGAACCTGGCAGGAGCCCAAAAGCAGAAAAAGGTCTGATATGACCAGAATGCTTGAGCCTGAGAGCATGCTGTGGGACAGCAGGTTATGATGCTCACTCCTGTCGGACACAATCAGTTGCAGGCAGCTTGGGAAGCACCCTTCAAAGTGGTACGGAAGGACAGTGACTTGAGCTACATGGTAGAAGTGCTAGGCAAGAAGTAGGGGCACAAACTGTACCATGCTAACATGATTAAGCCATACCATGACAGGAAGGCCCTTGTGCTAAGTATTTGTAGTGGGTGGCAGTAAGAATCTGATGTAGATCTGGTGACTGATCTCCTCCTCAGTGAGGCTCAGACTGACACCTGAGTGGAAGGAATAGCAATGTTCCAGCAGCTATCCCCTACCCAAGTTCAAGAAATCCAAGCAGTGTTACAGGACTTTGGGAGAATGTTCACTGGGAAACCTGGATGCACCCATGTGGTACAGCACAGTAGTGGGGTCAGCAATGCCAATGCAAATGGGCTCTCAAGACAGGGTATGGGTTAATGTATTCTCAGACAGGCTTATTTCTCTCAAGCAATGTCACTTGAATGGTCACTTAAAAAATAGCTTGAGTCTTCATGGGGGGGGGGGGGAATATGATGATGTGGGGTAGTGCCAGCTATACCAGAGAGAGCAGGGCAGTGTGTGTGTGTGTAACATATGCCAGCATAACTAGCTGGAGTTCTGTAAAGAATTTTATGTCATTTGACTATCAAACTGATTCGTAAAGATGCTTGTGTTAAAAATGTATTTGTAAAGCTGCTTGTGTTAATTTATCAACAGTGGTGCTTGCTGGACAGAAAAGAAATATACATATATGCTAGACTGTACTGCAAATGATGAAATGTATATATGTTAACAGAGGATGCTGGAAGGGAAGGGGCTAAGCTCAGTCAGCTAACCTTAATAAAAATAGCCTGAAATTAAATGATTTGATTTAGGCCACAAAGATTTGATCTCACAGACCTGAATCCAGCCAGAGATGCAACGTCTGAGCTGGGATCCTGCTCTTATTGTCCTTAGTGGTGAAATTATTGCTACCTTGGGGTGCCATAGAATGGCTGGTTAGTCTCTGCAGGAAGGATGGATGGGTTGGAATTGTTTTGCAGTCTCCAGATGCTGTAATAAGCCTTAGCAAAGTTCTAGGCGTGTATTGTGACACATCTGTGCTAGACACTGGCTCAGCTTCTGATCAGGAGAGTAGTTTGGGAACCAGAATCATGTGACCAGATATGATGTCATTCTGTAGCCAGCACTGAAAGTGTATTTAGATACTAGTGAAAGATGCGACTGTAACACTCAGGACTCTGTTTTACAACTGACAAGACCACTCACCCACTTCACCTTGCCTTGCTTTAGTAAGTAACTTAACTAGGGAACAGTAATACTTCAGTTAGTTAGTAAACTATAGTGATATTAGCTAAAATATTGTTTTTCTGTATCTGTCTGAGTCGTTATTCTTTAAATTTCCTGTGAATTGAAACTCTGGTGATTACTGTAAATAGATAATAAAAACAATGAGAATACTAAGTATTTGTTAATAAATATATCTAAACCTTTCATTGTGGCTGGTCTTTTAGAAAATATTTTAACACTTGAGAGTACTTTCATTTACTTAGCGGCACTGTAGCATTATACTCCTGAAAGTCTTGCCGATTGGTTAACACTACCATTTGTACAAGTATTAATTTTACTAAGAGAAAATGGGTACCCCATGGTAAGACCCTTAATGTAGCTGGCTGGTGGCACTGATTCTAACTTATAGTCTGGGTGGAGGTGGCATAGCGGTAAATCTGTACCAGCCTTTCCTGTGTGTGTGTGTGTTTGTGTGTGTGTGTGTGAGCTACTTGGAACAGGGACACAGAGCTCTGATTTTTACAGAGAGTAAGGTGGAATCTTATTTCAGGCCTGGAGAAGAAATCCAGCACCAGGAATGGAGTGTGCCTTCTCTGTGTGCTCTTAAGGGAAATTGTGCTTGGTGCAGAAAGCTGCATCTGAAAATACTGTATGTATCTATTTTTGTTCTAAGTGAATGTTCCCTACCGGTGTGTTAGTGGTGTGAACTGAGGCTGCTTGATTACTGGCCAAGAGGAGGGACCTCACAACCCCCAAGGTGAACTCCCAACATAAAAACCTAACTTCACTCATCTATCCTCTGATGGTACCACCTCTGAAATTGTTTCCCACAACAAAATCCAAAAAACTCCACTGTCACTGCTGAGAATCTAAAATTTGACCTCCATGTCCAAGAGGTAATGAATACAAACCAAAATATGGACTGCTATACAGGGCAAAATCTTATCTCACATACTGCACAACTGCCTTACGTTCCATACTTTCATACGTGTTGCACCATCTTCACAAATCTGTATTCAACCCAGCTTGCAAATAGTGAAAAGTGCTGCAATAAGGAAGTTTTCTACCAATGTAAACAACACAGCCCACCACTCTACCACCATGAAAACACTTCAGTTGGCTTGAAATCCCAAATGATTGCAATTACTGCAGCTCAAAATAGCACATATCAGTTTACACATCCCAGACAGCTGCACATCTCTTAAGAATCTTTTTTAATGGTATAACCCCACTAGAAAATATCCCTCCTCTGATAAATTCCTAACCTGTGTCAATTGTTCTTATACTTTACAGTTATGTTGCTAAAATCTGGAACTCCCTACCCATCTCCCTCTGACATCAGCAAACCCAACCTCTTCAAGTCTTCAGTAAAATCATATTTCAAGAATAATGTTGCTGTTTAATTTCCCTTAGCCGCAACTCCATGTCTTCTTTTACAAACCTCATTCATGGTGTAAGAGGGTCATATGGTCCTTGGGTGTTGATGTTTGTTCAGGAACAGATGCTTTGTTTTGCAAATCAGGAAACATCAGCAAAGACAAATCTGAATGCTGGACATGTAAAAATAGTAGATTTATGAATAAGAACTGTGTACAAGCTAATTAATGTTTATGTTTACACAAGAGTGAAATAAAGGACATCATTATTTGATTAGTTATGCCAGTATGTGTTGATAAACACACAGACAACTACTGGTGATTTTTACTGCCATATAAGGAAAAAGAAAAGCAAAATTACTAGTGATGTAAGTATGTGGGAGTTAAATGTAGATGTTGGAAGAGATAACACAAGATCCATCAAAACACAGAACAGATTCTGTACTCAAATATAACGAGGGAAATTAGTTATAGGCAGACTGGAGGATTTTCAGATCAGAACAAGTGATACTTGGAGAGAAAGAAATAAAAGAAGGGATGGGATTAATGAGACTAACAGGAGAATATGTGAAAACAGATATTAAATGTAGAAAGAGAAAACCAGTGGACAGGCCACAGACACACAAGGCAATTTTAGGAAACTGGTGGTTACTGCATAACAGGAAATACAATGTGTATTATAATGTGGAAAAGGACCAGTTAACAAAAAACTAGTACAATAATGTGGAAAAAATGTTACAAGAAAAAAAGAGATGTATAAGAGTAGTGAAAGAATATCATATTTGGAGAGTGCTACGAAACGTTAAGGAAGGAGTGGGAAATAAATGAACCAAATAAAGAAAAAAATAAATGTATTGTATCAACAGTGATACTGTCTATAGGGGGTAAATACCAACTCTGTGGTATAGCATGAAAAAGCTCTGAGTATAGCCTAAACATCCCAAGTTCAAATAACAGCTCAGGGGGTGCGATGGAGCCGACAGGGGAAGATGGGTGGCTCTTGGCTGGAGTTGACAGGGGAGGATGGGTGACTCCTGGCCGGAGCTGACAGGGGAGGATGAGTGGCTCCTAGCTAGAGCTGACAGGGGAGGATGGGCGGTTCCTGCACCAGCTTGAAGCTGTGGCTTTGTCCACAGCAATGAGTCAATTAATGCATGCAGAACATGTGCTGTGACCATCCAAGCCTGTGATAGTAGTCTTTGCCATCTCAAGCAAAGACAGCAAATGTGAGGGGCTGGAGAACATAGGCAGTTATCTGTGGTGATGCAGGTACCCCTGTCTTCATCTATGAATGGCGTTAGAGCCATAATACATACTCCTCTCAGTTGCTGGGATACCGGTGAGGGCACAGACAATCCTGATACCTACCTGTGTGTTGGTTTCCTTGAGCTTCATTTAGATATAATACTGAGCATATGTCCCTTGTACAGAGGAATAAATGGGCTGAGCCTAACAAGGGGATGGCTTGAGGGACAGCAAGCATGGAAGAAAAACCAACCAATAAATAAAAGATTTTGAAAGGGAAAAAAGATGAGGTAAATCACTTTATAGGCAGGCACATAAAATGTGAGGAAATAAAATAACAGAGACAGAAGATAAAACTTAAAATGTGTTGTTTACAAGCAGATACAGTAAAGGAGGTGAAAAGTGCAGCATGTTCAAAAGGGAAAACTTGGGAGTCTGGTATAAAATGTTAAGTGAACATGATAAAAAAATTAAAAAAATAATTAAAGATAGAATTTGATAAACTATTGTTTGTTTGTTTGTGTCTTTTCCCGGTTAGGGGTCGCCACAGCGGAACTCCGGTCTGCTAATGATTGGCAGTTGATTTTTACGTACTGGCTTGCCAGGCCTGACGCACAACCTTCAACGAAGGTACGCCCATTCACGCATGTCTCCATGCAGAAGATGCTCTAGCTGAGAATCAAACCGGACAGCGTCTTACTGTGAGGCGACAACGCTACCGCAGCACCACCACCACTGCGGGTCAGAATTTGATAAACTATTAATAAGGAAAAATACAAAGTACACCAGGTTATGATGGCACAAGTTATTCATTAAGTAAGAGTATGTGTAATAAAAATAAAGACAAACTGCAGTGCATGGAGCACCGCACTGTAGCATCACCAAATAAATATCTGACTACAGCATGTTTTGTGTGTGTTATCGACATGGATGTCAAGATTCACCTCGAGAGCTTGATTTCACACTGCTCTCTGGGTGAATTACTTGAAGTTGGTTGCGATTTGAGACCTGATGATAATCCTGAATGTTGAGGACTGGCACTCGATTATATAGTGTAACAATGACTACAAAATTAAGAAAATCTTGTAAGAAATGTTTAACACAATATTGAGAGAAAAAACACACAGAAATATATAGATTACAGGGAAAAAAAAAGTGTGAAGAGTACTGTTTATAATACGAATGGCAGTAAAATTAAAACCTGTGACATAGCAACCAGTCTGAAAGTTCTAACCACAAACAAAAGTGGAATGTTTTAAAGCAATACAGGAAAGGAAATACATTAACTTTTTTTAAAAATAGTGTATGAAAGAACAATAAAAGCGTACACATAATGAAACGCTGCTAGGCTATACCACTTTATTACGTATAAATTGGAAAGCACTTTCATGGGTAACTTTCAACCGCTTCTTCAGACCAAATACAATCACTTCATTTACACAGATTTATAAAATGGGTAATCAAAACTAACCAATAAAATAAAATCTACATTTAATTAGTATTACAAATTATTATTTTGCAGAGCAGATCACCCTTAAAGGAACCACCTCCTAAAGGGAACTACCGTTCGGCTATACAATTAACCGCACTGTCAGAGTTTAATCCAAAATTCTAAAATCAACATTCTCTCCATAAACAGCGACTTAAAATATGTAAAAACAACTTTTCAACATGACAACGCAAATTAAAAAATCCAGCTTGCTAAAAATATATGAGCATCCATATACAAAATGTGATACATTACCGAGTGAAACACCTTTAAAGAGACAGCTACCTAGAAAACAACTTCATAGAAAGCGGTCAGTTAAATTTATATAAGAACTCTGTGAACTAACAAATAATGGAATAAGGATGTCCAAACCTCAGAACCGACTCAACCGTTATTCCAGATTGCGCCTTCCAAAAACTCTCGAGTTAAGCCCTACCCATAATGCTCCTTGCCAAATTACCTCAAATCGGGGTTGCATAAAACAGTGACAGACAAGAAGCAGAGACCTTCTCTGAATCTCCTAATTAAGTCCAATGCCACAGAGGAATTCGATCCACCAAAAAAAAAACTGAGGATAGTGGAAGGGAGGGAGGCATGTCGAGGATATGTGAAGATCGACAACACAGATGGAAGATTATGGTAAGACATAACTTCTTTATCTCATGTCATCAATCTTCACATAATCCTTGACAATGGAACAGAATCCCCAGCTACCTGAATCTTGGGAGGTCTCACAGAATATTTCTGAGGACCTTTGAGGAGAAGGATGCCCATCCCCTAAAGACCAGATCCAATTTGTAATGAGTAATAAAAATATGTGGAGAAGCCTATGTAGCCACTGCACAAATATCATCTAAAGTAACCCTAGAATGAAAGATTGCAGACGTGGATACTGCTCTGGTGGAATGAGCCTTAACAGGCCTTTGTGGTGGTAAATTCCTCTTGTCACAAACGAAGGTAGTACAGTCCTTTAGCCACCTAGCCAGAGTGACTTTGGAAGCTGGTTTCCCCATTGCCACTGAAGAAAAGGAAACAATTGATCTGATTTTCTGAATTCTTTTGTTATGTGTAGGTAAAAACAAAGTTATCTATGTACGTCCAATAAATGAAGGTAGTATTTATCTTTGTTAGAAAAATTGGGAAAGAAGACTGGAAGTTGAATAGTTTGGTTAAGATTGGCTTCGGATACTATCTTAGGCAAAAAGGAAGGATTTGTTCTCAATGAAACCAATCTTTATGAAAAAATTAGATAAGAAGGCTTACGGGATAAGGCTTGAATCTCTGACAGTCTCTTAGCAGAGGTAATAGTTACCAGAAATAAGGCTTTCCATGACAAGAACTTTAGATCACATTTGTCAGAAGGTTCAAACTGGGGATAAACTAGCGATTGGAGAACTAAATTCAAGTCTCACGGTGCAGAGAGCTCCTTATATGGAGGTCTGAGCATCACTTGATCCTTTCAGAAAGGCTTTGCAAAGGTTATGGGACATTAGGGTTGTACCATTCAGACCTGAAAGAAAATTGAAGATTGCAGCTAAATGCACCCGAATGGTCGATGCTGAGGATCCTGCTTCAAAAAGCAATGTCAAGAACTCTAGTATTGTACTGACTGGAGCCACATGGAAAACGTATGCCACTTACTAAGGTATAACTTTCTACACGGTTTGTGACAATCCAGGGCAATTCTTTGGACTGGTGAATTGAGAGAGGACTGCCTGACAATCATGGGAACTGGAGAAGTAATGCAGTGAGCTTGAGGTTCTGGAGATTTGGATGAACCAATCCATCCGGATGGGACAGTAGATCTGAAGCTGGGTCCAGACTCCAGGGTTTCTGAATTAGGTGAGGCCAAAGAAAGGGAAACCAGACCTGTCGAGGCCAGAATGGGGTATTGAGGATTATCTTGTTCTTTGACCTGATGGCTTTCTTTAAGAAATGCGATATTAGGGAAATTGGGGGAAATACATAAAGTAGACCGGGGGGGGGGCAAATCATGCAGAACAGCATCTCTCGGTAAACCCCTGGGGGGGGCAGGGTGAAGTAGCTGCTGCACTTGTTGTTCAGGGGAGATGCAAATAGGTCACAGCAAGGCTGGCCCCACTGGCGAAATATCTTTTCTGCCACAGATGGATTGAGGGACTACTCATGAGGCATTAGAATACATCTACTCAATCTGTCCAAAATCACATTGGAGCTCCCCGGAATGTGTGTTGCAATAAGTGGATGGATGAAATCACCCACTGCCAAACTATGACAGCTTCTCAACAAATGGGATAAGACCTGGTTCCCCTTGGTTGTTGATATACCAGACTACTGACATGTTGTATCGTTCCTAAGGGACGCGTGCAACGCCAAAAGCACTGCCCTCATCTCTAGAACACTGATATGCAAATTGGCCTCCAGATGGGACCAAGTGCCTTGGACCGTCTTTCCCAGATAATGCTCCCCCCAATCCGGGAGGCATCTGTGGTTACAAAGGGATGGGCCAGCAAGAGTGAAGCCACCACTTCAGGTCTTCCTTGCAAAGGTTGACAATCATGATCAGATGGGACACTGGTTGATCTAACACGCACCATTGAGACACCAGAGGCCACTGAAGAATTCGCATGTGATATCTTGCTAGACGAACTAGAGTGATAGAGGTTGCCATCGACCCTAGAGCTTGAAGAAGGAGCCTTGCTGGTACTTGGCTGTTATGAACAATCTGACTGACTTGTCATATAATCCTTTGAAGTCTTTCTATAGGCAGGGATGCAATACTTGTGATTGTGTTAAGCATTGCTCCGATAAACTCCAATTGTTGAGATGGCTCTAGATGGGACTTTTCGTAATTTATGGTGATACCAAAGTTGGAGAAAAGCAGAAGAGTGTAGCCTTGGGCTTCTCGGAGAAGATGCCTGGTGGGACCAGTAAGGAGCCAGTCGTCTAGATCTGGAAACATACGGAATCCTTACAGGCTGACATGAGCTGCCACCACTGCCATTCCTTTGGTGAACACCCTGGGGGATGTGTTGAGACCAAAGGGCAGTGCCCTGAACGGGCACTGACTGGCCCCAGCAGGAGAGGCAAACATTTATGGACCATTTGTCCATCTTTATGTGGTAATATGCATCCTGAAGATCTACTGAGCACATCCAATCGTCTTTTCCCAGGAACAGAAAAATAGACTGAACCGTGACCATCCGAAATCTGGTTTGCTGAACTGATTTATTCAGCATGCTAAGATCCAAGATTTTTCTCCAGTCCCCAGTCTTCTTTGGCACTAAAAAAGAATCTTGAGTAAATTCCAGATCCTGTCTGGTCTGGTGGAACTGCATGGATGACTCTTTTGTCGAGCAGGTTTTGAATTTCTATGACTGCTGCCTCCCTGTGACTGGGTAGAACATTCAGGATTTTGGTTACACTCTTTGGTTGTACTAAGAAGTACCGTATCGTCTGGTTATTTATTTTTATTTTATTTATTTTATTTTACATTTGTTGACCGGGATAGTCCGTCTGATTATATGTCCATTTTCAGCGAAGGCCCGGGGAGAAAAGCTCCACATACCAAAAAACAGACAGTACATACATCACTGAGTGATAAACTAAGGCATACATGTTTAGAAAATTATAGACATATAGGCAGATAGCAGTATACACAATGTGCAGACTTGCATCTGATTGGCAAAGACATATCAGAAAATGTGAACACAGAATACAGTCAGATCTCATAATTCACAATGCTTAAGAAATTCAAATGCTATGAGGCAAAGATACTTGGCTAAACAGCAGACTGGGTAGCAAGACATGTATTAGTTGTTAGTCAGGTTTAGAACAAGAGCACAGCCAATGAAAAGCGAGGTATTTTTGAGTTCTCTTTTAAAGAGGGGTAGTAAGGTTTCCTTGGTAATGGTAGTAGGGAGTAGATTCCAGATTTTACCGACTGAGTTGGCAAATATAACATCACCTGCAGAGTTGTTGGATTTTTGGGTCAGTATCATTAGTTTATCAGCTGAGCGTTACGGCCTAGGGGCATTATGAGGGGTGAGAATATTTTTGAGGGCAGGGTTGTTATCAGGTTGATGGAGTATTTTATGCGCTACTATAAGCTGGCTGAACTGTAGAAGGGTAGGATACTCTAGCCATCCCAGTGCTTTGAGGTTCTGGCAATGATGGGTCTTAAAAGCCATGCCAGTAGCGAATCTGGCTATATGACTGCAACATCCTGATAATTTGTTGAGATTGGTTTTGGATAGGTTGGTGAATACAGGGGAGACATACATAAGGGTAGAGAGGAGGTGTGATCTTGCAATAGCTACCCTAGCTAGGGGGATGAGGCAAGGTTTGGCTCTGTACAGGGAGCCAAGTTTTTTTGTTGACGGACTTATGTTTATCAAATTGACATGGTATTAACAATCTTCTCCACCCAGGCCTTTCCGCCATTCCTATCCCATCAGCTGCCCTTGATAAATCCCCTGTAAAAATTGCAAACAGCTTCAACTCCTTCTTTACTGAAACTATCCAGTCTCTAGCTATCCATCTCACTCCATCGGACACAAACACCAGCTCTGGCACATCTAGCCCTAATCCATCCAGCACCCAACCCACCTTTACCTTTCAAACCGTACCTACTAACCTGATCCGGACCTTACTGAAAAAGCTAAAACCTACTACACTAGCTGCAAAAAGCAGCAGATGCCATAGCACTTCCCATTTCTATTCTGATCAACAGATCCAACTCAGAAGGATCCATCCCAGCAATATGGAAAATATCACGTTATACTTCTCCATAAAGGAGGAAGTTCCACAGAATTATCTAACTTTAGACCTACAGCCATTCTTTCACCACCAGCTAAAATCATGGAAAGATGCATGCACAAACAAATCATGCGCTTTCTTATTCAAAACGGAAAGCTCGCCAACTCTCAGCACGGCTTTAAGCCATTCCAAAGTACCACCACGGCTCTTCTATCTTTCTCTAATGTTATCAATCTTCATCGTAACAGCAACAAACTATCTTCAGCACTCTTCCTAGATCTCTCAAAAGCTTTCAATATGGTCAACCATCATCAACTGCTCAATACCCTACAAACCATCGGTTTAGACCAACACGCAATACAATGCTTTCACTCCTACCTAAACGGTAGACAGCAGGCTGTCTTATGTAGAGCAAGCTGTTATCCCAACTTCCTCTAACCCTAGGTGTCCCACAAGGGTCCATACTAGGTCCCCTTCTTTTCTCTGTCTTTATCAATGATCTGCACACCACCATCCCACGAGCTACCTGCATCCAATATGTAGATGACTCAACGCTAATATGCTCCACCGCCTCTCCTACACAACTTCTAACCCTCACCCAGACCACTTTCAGCACAGTAGAAACATGGCTAGCTAATCGCAGCTTGCTTCTAAATCCCAACAAAACCAAGCTACTACTTTTCTCCCCTAACCGTAGAATCTCTCCTCCTTCCTTCAACATCAAATCTAGCAATGACACCATTATCTCCCCTGATGACCATACAAAGCTTCTAGGTGTAATAATAGACTAAACAACCTTAAAAAGGTTATAGTCCTCTGCACCCAGCAGCCCTTGGTTATCCTTAGCCAGGCCTACTGGTGCAGGGATAAATCACACCCCAACTGCCTCCAGAGGACAGCAATTGAGCCTCCTTTCAGGAATGCTGACAGGAGTTCCCAGGGAAAGAATCCCTAGAACCCTGATTCTGCGGGCCACATCTGCCTCTTCCTTGGCGTCTTCCATTATTACGTCCTCCCCTGCACCCAGAGAAATCATTGCCACGTGAGTCTTGGAAAGGCCCTTTTGGATGTCTTGAACCATAGCCTCTCACTCCGCTGGTTCCTGGAATAAGGCTACTGGGGAGTGGAAAAGCGTAAGCCTATGGCAGAAAGAGTCTTTCTATCTTTCTCACATTTGGCTAAAGTCTCTAACTTTGGGACCAAATAGGGATGTTCCATCAAATGGAGCATTGAAGAAAGAAAACTTAAATGGCTCCGCAAACTCACATAAGTGCATCCAGGTGCTTCTCCTGATGGCTACACCTGAACCCGGTGCTCTTGTTGTCCCTTCGGCAGCATGAGCAATTAGCCTCATGGATGAACTGGAAATCGATTCAAGGGTGGCAAGCTGAGAAGTCACTTTGTCTCAAACCACTTCAGCTACTGCTCTTGACAGAGTATCTGACAGTTCTTTAATCAAATCTCTCTGAAGCCTGGTAAAATGTGTCAGGTAGTTCAAAGACCTGACAGCGAAGGTCGATGAGGCATAAACATGCTTACCAAATCTATCCATGGTCTTAGATTCTTTATTAGAAGGATGGATAGTAGGACTTTCGTCAGCAAGTTCCTTTTTTGGTGGCCACTGCTACCACCATAGTGTCTACTGGAATTCCCTTAGCCCAATATTGTTGATCCATAGGTGCTGAAAGTGTATGGTCTAGTCTCTTATGGATAGGCTCGATGGAATCAGGCAGCTTCCAGGCCCGGTGAGCTATTAGCTTAATAAGATCGTCAGCAGGCAGAGAAATCCAAGAGGTAGTGGGCTGGGCACAAAAAGCCTCAAGATATACTGATTCCTCCGAGGAAGGTTGGAGGGAAGTCCAGCCACCCCCTCTGTTTCAGGATCTCTAGGATGTCCCTGAAGGAAACATCATCGGGAAAGGCTTGGGGGAACCTTCCCCTTCACTGAAATCAGTATCTTCCGTGAATGACTCCTCAAGGGAGTCCAAGGGCTTCCTCTTGCACTTTCTCTTCACAGGAACCTCTTCGGTGGGATGCACCAGAGAGGTATCCAAGGAGGACATAACCACTGTGGTTAGATCCTGAGACTATTGTGCCCCTCTGTCCCAGGGAAGAGGCTGGAGGAAGCCCCGGTCGAGGGAAAAGGCCAGAGATTTGGTTCGACGAGGGTAGCAATGACTGCCTGCCTGCAGTGGACAAGGCCCTCTCCATGTCCTGGAAGACAGACCCCCACCCCATTAGAGGGATGGGAACCCGGATCCAAAACTGACTCCTTCGGAACCACTGCCTGCACAGTGGAAGCCACCTCTGAGGCCGAAGTCAGGGTCGAGCTTACATATCTAGAAGCTCCGAGGGGCACTGACGGCTCCAAAAAAGCTGAAGTCGAAACCAGCCCCTGGAACCAGCAATGAAGCTGCAAACTCAAAAAGTCTCCTGATCCAACAAACCTGAAGAACTCAGGGTAGCTATCAGTGCTGGAGAAGGAGCTTTGGCTGGCACAGAAACATTCAAGGCCGGGATGGTCGACACCAAGGACTCTGAAGCCTCAGCTGGAGTTGGAGAAGGGAGAAAGACAGGTTTTGGAAGTGAGTAAGGTTCCAGTGCCAAAAGTGCTAGGAGCCATCACAGAAAACAATCCCCTCACCACAAGGAGCTGATCCCAGCATCCTCATAACACCAGATTCAGTTAAGCTGTTGGTGGATTGGTTGGAGGAAACAGAAGGAGATCTGGGTGGATGTCTCTCCAGGAATGGACTCGGAGGGCGGTCCACAAAGGGGTCCATGGAGGGAAAATATCTGGTCCGTTTGAAGGAAAACTCCTTCGGTTCCTGGGTTTTCAGCATTGAGGTGGAGGAATCCAAAGTTGTAATCCGTCCCAAAGAAGTTGGTGCAAACAACGGCACCGACGGCACCAAGGGTTGAGTTGTCTGACCTATCGGTTCCGAGGAGACTTTTGGAACTGTAGGAATCTTGGCTACTTTAGGTGGCGGTTCTGAAGAAATAGAATCAAATGAATTCAAATTCCGATTTAAAAAGACCTTGCAAAATTACCCTTTTTTGTGGTCAACTAGTGCCCTATAGCTGAAGCTAAGAGAAATGGCACAGTCTTCTTGCAAATGAACAGCCCCAAGACAATATACGCAAAGAGTATGTCCATCAGAATTCGACATTTTTCTGTCACATCTAAGACACCTCTTGAAACCCGAGGTGTCTTTACTGGTGCACAGAGAATGCTACAAGGGGAAAAATGGTCTATTTTACAGGAGGAAAAATCAACAAAGTACCAACAATGGTACTAAAGAAATACCAGTTAAGGTAATAAGGAAATGTCAAACAATATGAAAACACTGTGTAACAGCAGGAAACACCAAACCAGTCTTAAGTGACTGAACGTAGTACTTTAATTCAATATTTTAAAAACAAAACGGATTGAGCGCTTTCATCCCCATAAAATGGGACTTTATAAGGAAATGTACCAATTATGGTTCATAAAGACTACCAAAAGGTAGATAAAATAGACACACGCAAACTAGAAATTAGAGGAGCAGGTTGATAAAGAAAAAATTAACAGCTACTGATAAGGAAAGGCGAGAAAAACTTAAGAGTTTACAAATCCATCGCCAGAGAGCTAAGGAGAAAACGCGTCTGGCACTATGAAGCGGCAAAAGAGATCTGAGGTAATTTGGTGAGGAGTAGTATGGGTAGAGCTGAGCTCGAGAATTTTTGGAAGGTGTGAGCTGGAATAACGACAGAGTCGCTTCAGAGGTTCAGAACCAAACCCACTATCAAGGATTATGTGAAGACAGACAACATCAGATCTCATGTTTTAAATTCTCATAAAAATTCTGGTTATGTAAACAAGCAAACCTTCTCAATACAACAGCAGGGGCTGCGTGTCTAGAAATAGAGTCCATACTTTCCAAGCCACATGTCAAAACATGTTTCGAAACCTAAGTCACACTATAAAAAAACTGCATTCATATAAAACTTCAGTAGGCAAAAATAAAGTTATCTAAACTGTAAGCACACTGCAAATTAAATTTCCACAAGAAGCCCTGATCATTTAAAATTCCAAAACAAAATTACTAGACTGAGACATCTTTTTCCCCCAAAGTTTCTAACCGCTTGCCAATTTTATCCAGTGGTTTAGAGCTAGAAGAAGCCATGACTCTCATTATAAAGTTGGCAGCTAGAGGAAAGAGGACTGCAAGATCAGAATATTCCTTGTATTTCCTCACAATCTTTTTATGAACTGGTTCACTAGCCAAAGGGGTTTTACTTGCAGTTTTATAGACATCTTCTAAGGCCAGTAACACAGGAGGAACAGCAGAAAAAATCTAGACAATCATCTTCAGTAAGACCATAAACTCTTCCAATCTCTCGCATAGCTCCAAATTGCTTTCAGTCAAACACATCTCTAAACCTTCTGCGAAAAGGTGAACACTTGCTTGGATATTTGAACCTGCTCACCTTCCAAAGAATGAGTGGAGTATTCATTACTGTCTGCATCACAGCTCCCATCAAAATCTGTGGCATAAGACTGGTTCCTAGAGAAGGTCTCCCCTTTAGTCATTCTGAATAGGAGCACAGCCTCCGAGATTAGCTGACTGTAAAACACAGCTAAGGAAAAACAGGTCAGTCCTACACATGGTAATAACTGGATTGACTGTTGTGAGATGAAGGTTCTGTTACTGCTTACTATGAGATACACTAGAAGACCAAATATCTGAGAACAGAGTATTACGTCTGTCAAAGGGTCTTTTAACCCAGACCTCTCCTGGACCTAAAGTGCTTGGTTCTCCTGTACTGGAACCATGTACTGAAACAGCCTTAGATGATGTACCTTACCCCTCTACCACAGAAGGTTGTGGGCTAACACCAGAGGCTGATAGAGAAAAAGGTAAGAGGTCTGTAACCTGGCTTAAGGCAACAGACGATTCACAAACTAAGTGGAGGCATGTTTTGTTGATTTTTTTTTATTTTCTGGTGCACTGGATTTGACGGGGAGGGGTGCAGCCATATCAGGATCCATCAGCTCAGGGAAAAACACTAGCCAGAATAACGCACTAACACTATTAAGGGCTTACTAAGGGCAGCAATAATGGAAAACATAATCTACGCTCCCACACAGCATATGGTTCATGGATGGTTCATTGATTAGTACTAGGCTAACTGCCCTTGCAAGCCATTTTAAGCCTAGGCAATTAGTCCTTGTGAGACTCGACCCTTGCACCTTGTGTTTGTAAGGCAAACACCTTAACCATTAGGCCACTCTCCCAACCCCTATGGGTTTAAACTACATAAAATATAGCAGAAAGTATTGTTGCAAAGTGTAGTAAACAGCGCACACAGTCACAGTACCAAGTAAAATTCACTTGTCCAAATAGTGACAATCAATCAAATATATACCCTTAAATCAAAGAGAAATCTTTTAAAGTAGCATAAACAAGCATTAACTTAGAAATGCCCTTGTCAGAAATGCAACAAATTTCCACAAAAAATGCAAATCGTAAAACCATGATTTAACAATAAAAATGATGATAATAATGTTAAAGCAATAGCAGATATTATAAAAAAATTAAGAAAAGTGAAAAAATGCAATATTGTCTGGTCAGAACTTCAAAATAAAGAAGTTAGACAACAGCCTTTTAGCACCCTGCCAAGAAGTCCCTAGTGTTCAACTGACAGCATAAAACTTCAGTTTCCCACTGCAGGTCATAAAATACTTTAATAAAGTCCCATAACTGCTTAAAAAAAGAAGTTATGTACTCAACATAACGTTCCACCTGAGTAGTTATACTTCATTTTCTGCAACCTGTGGGTATTCGGATCCATATTGTATCCGAGCCGGCAACTTTTTCCAAGCATTTGCTCCAAGTTCCTCCCCTTACCCATAATCCCTCACATCTCCTACCTTCCCTCAGATCGAGTTTACCACTATCCAAACTAACAGCAACTCAATAACATCACTAACCTAGAACAGGTTCGGGGGAAGGAGGGCGGGACGGTCGCAGAAAATAAAGTATAACTACTCAGATGGAACGTTATGGTGAGTACATAACTTCTTTATCTGAAGTAGTTAACTTCATTTATCTGCAACCTGTGGGACAGTCCCCAGCTACCAAAACTCCTGGGAGGACCTCATGGAAGGATATTCCTGAGCACCGCAGAGCCAAAGGATGCTCTCCCTCTAGAGATCAAATCCAACTTATAATGAGAAATTAATGTATGTGACCTTGCCCAGGTCATTGCTGCACAGATATCATCCAGTGAAACCCTAGACCAAAAAGCAGCAGAAGTTGCCATAGATCTGGTAGAATGAGCTTTAACAGGACCAGGCAGGGACAGACCTTTGTCCTTATAGACTTGCAGTATACACTGTGTAATCCATCTAGCTAAGGAGACCTTGGATATGGCTTTGCCCAAAAAGGGTCTAGAAAAGGACATGAATAACTGGTCAGACTTACGAAAGGGTTTAGTTCTGTGTAAATAGAAACAAAGCTGTCTATGAACATCTAGCAAATGCAGTTTGTATTCACCCTTGTTCTGAAAATTTGGAAAGAAAACAGGCAGGTTAATCGTCTGATTAATGTTTGATTCAGAATCAATTTTCGGTAAGACGGAAGGGTTTGTGTGGAATGAGACCCTGTTTTATGAAAGATCAAGTAAGGGGGCACGGAAGACAAAGCTTGAATCTCAGAAACTCTCCTGGCCGAAGTAATGGCCACTAGGAAAGCTGCCTTCCAGGATAAAAACTTCAAATCTACTGATGTTTGCAGGTTCAAAGGGAGGAGCAACTAACGCCTGCAGAACTAGGGTAAGGTCCCAAGGAGTGACTGAGTCCAACAGAAAGGTGCCTTTCAGAAATGCTTTACACAGTCTCAAAGAGGCCAGAACATTCATATTTTCGTCGACATGAAAATTAGAGATAGCCGCCAGTTGCACTTTTACCATGGAGGAACTAGACCCTTGTTGGAAAATATTGGCCAAAAACTCCAACACTGCAGGAACCAGGGCTGTAAAGAGATCTAGGTTCCTCCGAGAAGCCCAAATAGAGAAGAGTTTCCATTTGCTGCGGTAAATCTTCCTACTGGAAGCCTTGTGGGATGCCACCAAAATAGTCTTTACTGACGATGGCAGACCGGGAGTCCTAGCAATCAGAGAAAAACTGGAGCAACCAAGCTGTCAGCTTGAGGCTGTCCAGGTCGGGCGGACAGATGCCCGAGAGATGAGTCATGAGATCCGGGCAAGGATCCAGAATCCAAGGAGGAGTTAGAACATGAGACCAGAGGAAGGGGAACCACACGTGATGAGGCCAGAACGGGGCAATGAGGCTCACTTTGCACTCCCAGTCAGCAAGCTTTCTAAAGAAACTTCAGAATGAGAGGTAACGGGGGGTAAGCATATAGTAACCCAGGAGGACAAGCATGGATGAGAGCATCTCTGGGGAAGTCCCCTGGTGAGGGGATCAGAGCGAAGAACTTGCTGCACTTCGCGTTGGAAGGAGATGTGAAGAGATCACAGCAAAGCTGACCCCATGCAAGGAAGATCTCCTCCGCTACAGATTGTTTCAGAGATCACTCGTATGGCATTAGAATAGCCCGACTCAATTTGTCCGCTAAAATGTTGGAGCACCCCAGGATGTGCTTTGCAATCAGAAATGGACTGGTGGAGATCGCCCACTCCTACATTCTCATAGCCCCGCGACAGACAGGGTAAGATCTGGTTCCCCCCTGTTTGTTGATGTACCAGACAACAGACATGTTGTCTGACTGAACTGTAATCATCCCCGAGGGAAGAACAGCGTGAAAGGCTTGCAACACTAAAAGCACTGCCCTCATCTCCAGAACACTGATATGCAAGCCTTGGACCGTCCTCCCCAAATAGTGCCCCCCACTCGAGCTAGGAGGCATCAGTGGTCACTGTGGCTTGGGCTGTGGGTACTATGAAGGGTCGCCCTGCCAAAATTTCCAGCGATTGGAGCCACCAGAGAAGAGACGTTTTCAGGCTCTGCTGATTCGAACTGGATAGTCCATGGGGAGGTCTAGCTAAGACCACTATACTGCAAGTGTCCACTGACGCACCCGCATGTGAAGGCGCACACAGGGAAGGATTGAGATTGCTGCTGCCATGGAGACTAGGGCTCAGAGAACATCGTCTGCCATTGGCAGCCTGGGGCCAAGAATCGCTGATACATGGGCCTGTAGGCTCTGGACCCTGTCTCGAGTTAGAAAGACTTTCGATTGTAGGGTGTCCAGCTGTGCCCCTATAAATTTCAAGATCTGTACTGGGTTCAAGAGGGACTTAGAGACATTGATGGTAATCCCTCGGTTGACTACAAGATGCAGGAAGGAGTCTGGCCATGCAAAGACGACGCTTGGTGGCAACAGCGAGGAGCCAATCGTCTAGGTAAGGAAACACCTGAATTCCCCGAAGCCTCAGGTGAGCTGCTAAGACTGCCATAACCTTGGTAAACACACTGAGGGCTGTGGTGAGACCGAAGGGTAGGGCTCTGAACTGGAAATGACTGGCTCCCAGCTGGAAGCGAAGGAATCTCCTGGAGCTTCTGCGAATTTTGATATGGCAGTAAGCGTTCTGGAGGTCTACTGAGCACATCCAGTCGCATTCTCGGAGATAAGGTAGAATGGACTGCAGGGTGACCATCTGGAATTTCTGCTTGACTACAGTCATGTTCAGGGTTGACAGGTCCAATATGGGCCTGAGATCCCCTGTCTTTTTCTGCCACTAAAAAGAAACTGGAGTAAACTCCTAATCCGGACTGATCTGGGGGGACTGGTTCGATGGCTGGTTTGCGAAGCAGCTTTGAAATCTCTTGTGCTGCCGCCTTCCTTTGAGAGGGTGGAACATCCGGGAGGTGCTTTGGTTGGATTGGAGGGGTAACGAACGGGATGGAGTAGCCTCTGGATATTATTTGAAGCACGCAATGGTCCGCCGTAATGAACTCTCAAGCCATTAGGTGCAATGATAATCTTCCCCCGACTGTCTCCGGAGTAGGACAGTCGGGGCAACCCCTCAGGGCTGCTGCGTGGAGTCGTGTAACCCCTCAGGGCTGCTGCGTGGCTCTATCCGAGAAGGTCTCCCTAGACCCAAAATTCCTCGGCCCCCCTCTGCCTCTGGGGTAGAGTCTGTCTTGTCCCACTGCCTCTAGGGGACGAGTTATCCTGAGAGTCCCGGGAAAACTGAGATTTTCATAACCACATCTTTATTTGCCCTCTCCAATTCCTAGAAAAGGATCTTTGAGGGATACAGAAGTGGCCTCCAATGGCAGACATAGTCTTCTCTTTTCCTTCTAGCTCTGGACCAGTGTTTCACGTACTGTCTTCCCGAACAGGGAAGAACCATCGAAGGGACCATTTGTGAATGATGCCTTGAAGGGATCCATGAATTGACACAGTGTGAGCCAAGAGTGTCGCCTCATAGCAACACTGGTCCCAGCCGCCCTAGCCCCTCCTTCCGTGGCATGGGAAAGAAGACGGATGGACGTGTTCGATACAGATTTGAGAGTCGACATTTAAGCGGAGAATAATCACTTGTTCTCCGGCGACACAGCAAACTCTATGACTAGGTCTCGCTGAAGTCGTATGACGTGTGCCAAATAATTCAGCGCTCGAGTAGAAAAAGTCGCTGAAGAAAAAACTTGCTTCCCAAACCGATCCACTGCCCTGGACTCCTTGTCCAGAGGGTGGACCGAGGAACCTTCCTGTGCCAGTTCCCTCTTGGTGGCAGCTGCAACCACCATAGCATCCACCGAGGATCCCTTGTACTAGGCCTGTCTGTCTGAGGGAGGAGAGAGGACCCTGTCTGGGCGTTTTGGTATTGGCTCCATGGTGTCAGGCTCCTTCCATGCCCACATGGTAATAAGATCCACTAAGGGATCCGCATGAGAGGACACCCAGGATGTAGATGGGCCCGTGCCAAAGGCCTCCAGGAATATTGACTCATCTGTAGAGGGTTTTGGGGCTGACTAAGCTCTCCTCTGGCGGAGGATCTCCATGATGTCTCCAAAGGAGACATCCTTGAGAGGTGACCTGGGGGAACCCTCACCTTCATCTAAGTCTGTATCTTCTGTCAGGGACTCGGGGCAGTCCGTGTGCCTCCTTTTACATGAGTGCTTAAGGGGACCCTCTTCAGTGGGACTCTCTGAAGAGAGCTCGAGAGTCACGGGGGGTTCCATGATGGGATCCACCTGGGGGTCCTCTAGCATGGGCTGTCCCTGGGACAAGCTGAAGGGAGTCGTGACCAAATCCACGGGAGCCTGGGCAGATTCCAAGGAAATAGGCTGGGGTCTCGATCCTTGGGAGAGAACCCTCTCCACCACGTCGAACGCTGATGGAGAGCGCAGCTCCTTAGCAACCAACAAGGAGGAAGCTCTACCCAGCTCCGCCGTGAGGATCGGGGCCAAGGCCGCCAGGGTTCCGAAGGAACAGCTCGAATCTGACAACGTTAGAGTCGAAGACACTCCCATTCCCTCGGATCAGACTCCCCGTTCTCGGCCCCGATAGTTGCTTGGATCCGAACAGGTCTTATCCGAGGAACTCAAGGTAATCATCGGCGTCGAAGTTGGAGAACTGTTGGCGCCGAACCCCCTCGGATCCATAAACCCTGAAACTGCAGGCCGGATCAGGGAAAGAGAAATTGGATGGAAGAAGGGCATGGGGGGGGGGTGATCAGCTACTGGAAGAGCAGAGGTTGAGGTCGCCGTGTCCAAGGCAGAAACTGGTAGAAGACCCTTAGCTACCAGCTTTGCCTTCCTTTCTTTTAAGGGCCCTAGGGATGAACCCCGCACACACACTACACTGCAAAGAAAGATTGGGAACCCCCAGACAAATAACACACAGAGTGTGGCCATCAGCCGGTGAAAGCTTGTGGCCACACACTGTGCATTTTTTAAAAGTGGGTTTTGGCTGCTCAGCCATATTAAAAACCCACTCAGCCAAAACTTAAGCCAAAACTACCACACACACACTAACTGTGAGAGTCCTACAATGGCACTAAAAACTGAATAACTGACTAAGTAACAGGGGTTAGGCTTCCCTGATGGGAGGGGCGTCCCTCCCATGTGGTCCGTGTGATCTATCACACAGGATCAGAGAAAGGGATTCTCAGCTCTGGAAAGCTGACAGTGTAGGTGTTTCTGCATGCACAGAACCCATTTGATACTGAGGCAGTGTGAATGACAAGCATACCAAATTAACCAAACAGAATGTTGGAGAATACTACTCTTTCCCAAGTCCTTGGGCCAGAAAATTGATTTCAGTCACCATTTTCACCACAGGTCCATACCAGCACCACATTTAGTATCTTTTTCTAATAGATGCAAAGACAAAAAATAGCATTTATACTACAGCACCACATAATTAAAAAACTATCAAATTAGTACCACCTAAATTATTACTTGTATACAGCAGACATATGGCAAATCCATAACCTGTCCTGCCAGTGCACTCTGTGTACCAAATCATACAAGACAATCTGTTTTGAATTAACCAAACACAATACAAGTGACAGCCCACAGAAATCTGTGATTTCCAATACACACACACACAAAATTATATATATATATATATATATATATATATATATATATACACACACACACACACACACACTGTGCATCATTTGATCAATTACTTATAACTAAATCACTACTGAAAGAAACCACTAACAAATATATCATAAAATACTTTGTTGCATGGAAGCAAGCCCGTCTACACCCATACATCCATGGTCACACAACTTTTGGAAAAGAAAAAGACACCACACATAGTGAATAGGTGCTGGTGCATAAACATCTACAGATCTGGTATTACAAAAAGAGAGTGGCCATTAGCAATCCATGCATACTCTCTCAGACTCACTTCTCTAATAACTCTTACGATCAGGAATGACTCCATTACATACCATCTACAGACTTCTACATTTTTCTATAGATTGTGATTCATTTTCTTTCAGATGTGTTCAACCACTTGTGATTCAGTCAAATGAGCATGTAAATGATAGACCAATATATCTAAATATATATTTACATACATAAGCAAACACACACACACTACAAGGGAAAAACAAATTGGAAATTATAACAATAACCGACAATCTTGGTGTGGTATATTTAAGCAATAACCGACAATGTAGTGTGGTATATTGAAGATTTACCCACGGTTGGCATGGTTTAATCACGAGGGCGAAGCCTGAGTGATTAAATAAAGCCAACCATGGGTAAATTTCAATATACCACAACCACGGAGTCAGTTATTGCTATTATACAATGACATTATTTAAGAAAAAAAAATGTACTTTTCTTAAATAATGTCTTTGTATAATAGCGCATTACTGTTCTTCTGCTGCTGGTGGTATACTGCTTCTTTGTGCTGATGTACTGCGTATGCGTATGGGACTTGCGTTTCTACGCATACCCAGTACATCAATGCTTTGAAATGGAAGCAACGGAGAAAAGTAAGTCTCCACTGCTCCATTTTCTTCTTCTTTTTTTGTTTATTAAAAAAAAAAAAAAAAGGTTTTGGACACTTTATACCAACGGAAAAAAGTCCGGGCAACCGGACCTTTTTCCACTGGTATACTGTGGGATTTATAGCGGGCACACTAGCCAATCAGCATGCACGTTTTGGAATATTAATGGGGGAGTCATTGTACAATTAAGATTTAACCACGACTGGAGTGGGTTAATCATGAGGGCAAAGCACATGTGATTAAATAAAGCCAACCCTGGGTAAACCTTCAATATACCACACCACTGAGTCGGTTATTGCTATTATACAATGACATTATTTGAGAAAAAAATACTTAATAATGTCCTTGCATAATGCCTCCGTGGTGCCCTTCTGCATTTTGCCAGTAGTCTGGGGCTTTTCTGATGTACTGCGCATGCGTTTGGGACTTGTGTTCCCATGCTTACGCAATACATCAGTGCTGTGCAAAGGAAGCAATGGAGAAAGGAAGATCTTTGTTGCCTTTTTTTTTTTTTTTTTTTTTAAATAAAAGAAAAAAAGTAACCGGAAGAGCGAGGACAGAGAAAATAAAAGGATAATCAGGTACGTTGCTTTAGTTTTGTAGAAAGGTACCCGATTATCCTCTTATTTTTCTCTGCGCCGTCTCCCTTGTTCGTTTGAGGCCTTCAATTTTGTAAATTTATTCAAAAAGAAAGAAAAAGTGAAAATATTATGAGCTATACTAATGGAAAAAAGTCCGGGTGACCGGACCTTCTCCCATTGGTATATTGTCGGATTTACAATGGGCATGCTGGTTGGGCTGACCAATCAGCATGCCCATTTTTGAAGATTACTGCCAATTCATTGTATAATATATGTATATACATACAAGGAAAAGCATAATGCATTGTATAATATACATATATATATATATATATATATATATATATATATATATATATATATATCTATATATACACACACACAAACACACAAGGAAAAGCATAATGGAACTTAAATGCAGATTTCCAGAAAGTGGTTCAGCAAACATGTCCCCTCCTCAATTACCTTCATTTCATCCATCCAGTCCATTATATAAAGCATTTCCTGGAAGATCTTCTGTAGACTGAGGTTCATTTCCAGTCGGTGTCTGCGTGCCTTCAGCAGTTCTAACAGATACTCCCACAGGCGTATGACATTGTCCTTTCTAGCAGTGATGCGTTTGATGTCATGGTAGTTCTCAGCATCGAGCTCTTTAGCAACAGCAACCACTGCTTGAACTCGTTCTTCATAGGCTGCAATGTCAGTCTCAATAGCTTCATGTTTTTTGGTTGCAGCTTCCACAGCTGGGAGGTCAAATCCAAAGTTGTCCTGTAGAAGAAAAATATTAAGGAAAAAGAATGTCAGGCATACTAGACAATGATATTTTCACAAAAGACAGTAACAAATCAGCTCAGCACAGAAATTTAAGTAAGACACATGAAGATCTGCAGTGTAGGAGCCTGACCTACATACCACCTACCCATTACTCTGAGCACAGTAGTTTTCTACCTTTCTACTACTACAGACCCACAATGCCTTATCCCATGAGTGTAGCCTGGAATTTTATCCCTGTGTGCAAGCACTGAATGGATCCTTCTAAACACAGGCTTAATAAAATGCTGTCCACTTGTCCTACACAAGCATTATGTATATCTTTTCTTACCGTAGCAACATGCAAAAGCCAATCCTAGCACTGAACTTGTTTCCATTAACAGAATACAGCATCATACTAATTACAAAAGTGTCATCATGTAACATCAGCTGCCTGCAAATCTTTACAAAGGTTTCAAAGGTTTTCAGAGTGATGCCACTAATGCTTAAGGTGGAGCACCACTGCCAAATGCTGGTTAGGGTTAACCGATACACCAGTTAAAATGGGTGTGCTCATCTTTTATTAGGCAACTTTCTATTCAGCCTACAGTTTTGAACTACTGTCCCCCTGGCACAATGGGATTCTACAGTCCCTGCATTCCACTCGGGTAGGATCAAACAACTTCTCTACACCAAAATCTGCAGAAGGGGACATATCTTTCTTAGTCCTAGTCCACTCTGGTCAATACTACTACCTGATACTACCACTCAAGTTTTAACACTTCAGATCATACTCTTCTGTAGCCTTAATCACGGAGTAACTACAAATGTAATTCATCCACTATGAACTGTCATCACGCCAACTATGGATACAATGACAATATGACATAATAAATTCTCTAATGTCAGAATAATCGGGATGACTTTTATTCATAGTGGACAGTCTTTACACTGTAACTATCAAAGATGGACATATAATGCTACATGCTACTGTTGCAAAAACAGTGCATGTTCATTTTACTGTACTAGTTAGTTGTTTGTCACACCACTAATCATTCTGATATATTGTCCAGGTTCACGTTTTAATAAGGTGCCCGATATCTCTCAGTATTCTGCTGGATACTGCATTTCTATACTTATCTGTATTACTACACAGCAGGTAATCCATTTGCTTGCACAGATAATATATATGCTACTAATTTCTTTTGTTTTCTTCCTTCTAATCTGCTTTATTCGTACTACTGGTACATATCCAGTTGCAGTTGGTTTATATTTAAATATTCTTAATGTATGCCCTGGTAAAGTCTGAAAAGGGTTCTGTTCAAATCCACCCACCTGACTACTGAACCCATACACCTACCCATCTATCCTTCCATCCATCAACGCCCCATGTTAGCACAGAAAGTTGTATTAACAGTGGCTATCATCTAGAGCCAATTTGCACATGCACTCACACCTACAGCAAATTTAATGTGCCCAATCTACCAAATGCATGTCTTTGGAATGTGACAGGAAGCTGGTACCCACTGGATATATCCCAAGCGAGCACAGGGAGGACATGTACACTCCACCCCAGCCAAGAACTGATCTGGAGAACCTCTTTCTGTGAGGCAACAGCACTACCCACTGCAGCAATGTCCTGCCTGACTACTGAATGCCAGTAGTAGGGTTAAGCAGTTCTTAGCTCAAAAAAATGTGCTACACATTACACCAGCATACCAAGCTTCCGAAATCCATTTATACAAAATCTCCTAAATACAAATGAACCATTGTTAATATTAGCCATACATCTTTGAATGACCACTAAAGAATATAAACTAAATAAAAAAAAGTGGATTAGGGAAAAGCTAGCTATCAGTGCTGGTCAAGACATCTGTGTATAGCCTCAATGACCTGGGTTCAAACAGTGACTTTTGAGCTGGACAGTTACTAAGATGACAGAAAAAAAACAGCAAGGGAACCGTGAGGGAGCTCCCCACCATGCAACATTACTCCACTAGTGAAGACAAGAAAATAATTACATTATAAAGACTATCAACTAAGAATAAAAATCATCCCAATTATTCTGACATAGCAGACCTGATTATGTCACATTGTCTTTATATCCGTAGTTAGTGTGATAACAGATCCTAGTGGATGAATTTTATTACATCTGTAGTTACTCAGTGATTAAGGCTACAAACTGGTATGATCTGAAGTGTTGTACTACAAAGCACAGGTCACTTACATGCATTAAGGTCTGTAATACAACTGCAGGATGACTTGTGAGATAAACTATACTACAACACAGTTCTGTATATCAAAGTATGTAGTAAAAAGTCCTCTATTAAGACAGTTGTGAGGCAGAATTATTCGGACACCTCATTCACGATGAATGTCCCAGCATTCCAGGTACCATGAAAAACTACAGACTGCACAGAGCACCAATTAACAGATATTGATGCTACATACAATTTGCCCTGTAACCATTTAGTCTGCTGATATTGCGTTTCTTTCCTTATACTGTGACTTTCAGAAATATTTCTACATATCTGTCAGTTACACACTACACCTTCCACAGAGAAATCAACCTTAAATCACAATCTGCATGTCTCTTGTTTTACAGCAGCAAATTTACAGGTAGTACCAAAACTAGTTACCATACACCTTCATCACCAATGAAACTGCTAGAGCATGCTAGAGAGAGAAGTGCACATGTACACCACTGACAGCATAAATAACCCACCCCAAAGTGAACAAGAGAATGTTTCACAGAGCAAGGTAAGGTGTCTCAAAGTCCACGTTATTTATGTGAACAGGGATTTGTTTCCAGCCTCTCATAATTCCAACAATGGACTCAAAGTTCTCCGCAAGGCAGAACTGTTCCGCGCAGACTCTGCTATGGATATGTACTACTGAGGAAGCACTGCTAGGGAAATGAATACTGGGACCATCCTTCCACTACAGATTTTCTTGGTAAGGCTATAACGGAGTACAATGTACACCTCTTGTGAACAAACAAGTGAACAAAATGCACATAGATGGGAATATGGGTATCATATTGTAGGAGGACTCAGAGAACTATGACTTCATAAAGAAGGTTGGGGGAACCTTGTTGGCAACAGGTCAGTAAAAGGATACAAGGATGCTTAGGACAAATGAATGAAAGGATGAGGACTGCAAGTAAAAGAGTGGCATCAGAACAGCTATTGAGAAAAGTTGCTGGGCTGAAGAAAGCAAGGCCCTTGTGCCAATAGCTGTGTGCTTGTAGGTCAGAGCCATCTGAGATGCCCATATATCAGCAGTATAATATAAGCATATTGTAAGTTAAACATTTTTCTGTATGAAAAAAAAAATAGATATGGAGTTTGCCAATTAAGAATGTCAACATTTTTAAACTATGTATTTTAGACAAGACACCTTAACTGCTACAAAAGGAACTGGAAGTCTACTACTGGTTCAGACAAGTGCACATTTACTTAAAATTTTCTTAACTTGAAGCACTGTTGTTATTTTCTGCTAGGTCCTTTATCAGTTCAGCATAGTGAGAGGCAAGCAGACATTCATCTCAAAATGTATTAAAGAGACTATGAGCTGAAATACTTTTTCTTATCTGTCAAATGTTATCAAAATATTTGCTTTAACTATCTAACCTGAGAAACTAAGCGCTGATTTTCACTTAGCCAAGTTTCTCTCATAGCTGCCTTGCGGTCAAAACGTCGTGCAAGCTGTTCCAGTTTTTCCTGTCTAATGAGTTCATTTCGGAGTGCCAGTTCTCTTTCATGTTCTGCTTTTTCCAGTCTTTCCCAGGCCTATGAAAAAGATGGCAAAGGAAAAAAATTAACTCTATTCCCACAACATAGCAAGAAAAAATAACCACAAAAACACTACCATAACCACTGAGTGAAAATGGTACAATTACATAAGTGTGACAACAGATGGAAAATGCTTTTCATTTCACAATTTTCTTTCAAACTACACTTACTTCACTGGACTGGTATAAGTAGTATCAGTTTTTGTACATTTTTTTAATGTAATCTGACTCACTGAGGGACAGACGGTATACTTCTGTGCCACACCAGAACTGCATGGTTTTAAAGCCTACTGCACTGTTCTTCCCAGAATAGAAAGGGTAAAGTGGCTGTGACAAAGTCATCTAAACAGGAAGTCCAATGGACATGATGTTAGGTTTGGGCGACATGCTACAGCTGAGCATGGCAGCAACATAAGTGATGGTTTACTTTGTGGACAGCAGTTTATGCATGTACAGATGCATGTTTAAAGTAGTTATCAGGACCAACAAGGTGAATACACTGGAGGATGTGCCCCATCTCCACCATATCAGAATGGCACCTTAACACAAAACTAGTTAATTGGGACTGGAGGAGTATAAGGTTCCTGCCACATATTTTCCAGATTAAGACCACAACAGGCTTTTCAGAATAGAATTAATGCATGCTAGCCGCAACTGGCTGGTAAATGACAAAGTAGTGGCACCTACTACCAGTGGCAGAGAGAATTAAAAATGATGGTCCATTAGCTATCACTACATTTTATGGTCTGACAAACTTAGAACCAACTGCCAGACTATGGACTAGCCTAGCAAGAACTCAGGAAAGTAACTCAAATTACCTGTAGATATGTGAGAACAAATGCAGGATTACTATCCCAAACTGACCAAGTGGCTATACTGCAGCCAATTAAATGCTTAAAACTAGAGGAAGACCTGAATGTATATTTAGAGCACTTGCCTTATTAATATCTGAGATGAGTTTTCCTTCTCTTGGCATGTATACTTTCTGGTTGTTTGCCCTCATCTTGCTTTGGATGGTAAAGAGAAGTACTTCCAGGTTGCCTTTTTCAGTGAATCTAAAGTAACAAAAGAAAGAAAGAAAAAAAGAAACAGAATTAAGACATGAAAAAGACCAGCAACAGTCTATGTTTTTTCCTCAGGGGGAGCTGTGGACAGCTTGCCACCCCATATTTACTTGATTTCACCATTGTATTTTGAGACAAACTACTACACAATTAAAGGATAACACCACATACTCAAGCATGTACATATTTCATTATATATTGCTCATTTATGGAGTTCTTATTTTTTTATTGCTTCTTGGACAAATCTAACTTGTTCACTGTACACATTTCTTTGTGACTAGGCTACATTTAATTTTTCTCAACCTCTCAAATAGTGTCTCTGTAAAACGTGAGAGGCAGAGATTTAATGTGAGGACAGGGAAATGTTTTTGCTGAAGACTTTACAGTCTGGACTATTTTTCAGGGTACTTGCATGACAGAATTTAAAAGGAAAATTTTCATGTTGAGCAAGCTTCTCATCAAATATTTTAGTATTCTATGTATATTAAGATATTAAGACATGCAATTGAACTGGAGAAACAAAAATACTTTCAATTTCAATCCAAGCAAAGATAATACAGCTCCAGAAATCTCTGCAAAGGGGATAAACTGGCTGAAATATACAATAAAGCACTCCTAAAGGAGAGATAGCATTACATATATCCTTCATAGGCTGTCCTATCAGAGATCATATGGTTCCTATGGTGGATTCTTTTGCAGAGTTTGTGTAAAGGTGCAATTACATGACTAACTTTTGACATAACTCTTCTTGATGGCCTTTAAGTTGCTGAAAGTGCTTCATTCTATGAGTATATGTGTATCTTCTGTCTCCGAATTTGGCTCTAATGCATACTAGAGCTGAGAAAACAAAGGTAAAAACTGTAAAAGAGGGACTTGTATAAGGAATGTTACTGCTTGCTTCACTGTTTAGAAAAATGGCACGATACATCTTCAAAAGAATGACATGACTTTGGAGGTTACAGTACCCCAAACTGGACAGCTTTAGTTGGAGATCCAAATGACCCTTCCAAAGTACATTCCGCTGGGCAAAAGATATCCTCAGAGCAATAAACAAAAACTGTACAACACTGTACTAACTGTTCTACTTCATCAAATATACATAAACTATTCTTGATGAATTTTTGTGTGGTCTATGGTCAGTGACAATGCATGCATGTGTATTGCAAGTGAACAAAATGTATTACTGAAATAAGGACAACAAGTACAGCATACCATATAAACAAAGTTGAAAAAGTGCTGAACTTTTGGGGTATACGGCTGTATAGTCCACACACACTAACAAAAGTTTAGAAAAAATTGTTCAGAAAAAAGCACAATTTCCTCTGCCACTCAAAGTCTGCGGTTGGCACAACAGTTAAATTGAATGGAATGCTATTTGGTTAAAACTGATTGCAACAGTGGTCAGTTTCAATGGATGCAAGGGAATAAGGCCCTGACTAAGACCCAGGTCATCCATGTTCATCTGCCTCTTGGAGTTGGTGGTAGAACAGATATATGAAATGGCTTGAGCATCTGACCTCTCTGTGCAGAGAATTTATTTGTAGGTCTAATGGCAGAAATGAAGAGTAAAACATTGCAACACAAAAGAAGGGATTAAAACCGCAAAGGTTGAGACCATCCATGGGTAGTTATGATAAATATGCAATTCAATCTTTAAAACAGTTACTAAGGAGCCAAAATTACAAACACATTCAACATTTAATAGAGAGAAGACTTCCAAGATGGTTGCAGACTGATCAACACCTTGATTTGAGCTCTCCCAGGGTGAAGATAAACTGTGAAAACAGTTACTGTCAGTTCAGGTAAAATTCAGTCACTGAATAGTAATTAAACCATCTGGTTACCAGCAAAGAAGAAATTTGGAGAACCTGTGAAAAAATCGGCCAGAAAAGGAGAAGAGACATACAGGCTGGAAAAAATCCTGCAGCTGTTCAGCAAAAAGCAGTTCAAGTTTCAGCTTTGATACAGGAGGTGGCTTTCAGTAATTGAGAAAAAATAATCCAAATGCACTCACACAGGTGTTTAAAGTAAGAGAAACAATGAAGGAATATATCAACTCAAATAAAAAAGAAGGATGGGAAAAATAGAAAAAGCTTTAACTAACTATTCAGATGAACTGATAAAAACTACAAAAAAAAAAAAAAAAATCAGAGGCTGAAATGAAGAAAAAGCTAACTGAGTATGAGGTTGATGAAGAAGAACCAGAGAGTCAGAAGACAGGACAAAGAAAAAAAAATGACATTTTTGGCTGTACCAGGGCAAATGGAAAGAACAGACCATATTAGTTTTACAAAGTACAAATAAGCAGCTGGATAGTGTTGCAGAGCAGGATTTGCTGACTAAAATGGTACATCATGTGCACGCTCCAGATCTGGCCATGAGAAAACAGCTAAGAACAATATTAGTAAAAATGCAATGACACCAGTAGAATTGCTCCTGATAAAACCAATTCATAAAGGAAAAATATTACTAAATGGAGATAGTGTTTGTGGAAAATTATAATTCACTGCACACCAAGCAAAATTGAAGTATTTTTATTCCAGCAATCAGGGAAGCAGGTGTGAGATTCAAGCTGCTGTAACCCTCTGTCTTTAGAATATTTCTGCCTGGAGGATCAACAGCAGAACAGTCTAAGAAGGAACAAAAAAAGTGTATCCAACAAAGAGTGAACCAGTAGCCAGGAGGAGACCCTGCTTCTCATTCTTCTGATGACAAAGCTAATAGAAACACTGGCAGTGAAATAATTTCCACTGTTCCAAAGGACAGTCGTTATGAGACAAAAAGTACAGGAGCTGACTAGAAGAATCAGGAGTACTTTGGACTTGAACCAAAGACTGATGTTGGGAAATGGAGATAAAGAAGAGCAACACTGAAATTAGGGAACAAATGGGACACTATAAAGCATCAATCCAACTAGATGTAGTAATAGATGTGAAATATGATTTTGCAAGAAAAAGCAGCTGAGAAAGTAGACTTTTGCTAAACTTGGTGAACAGCAAAGAATATATCACACTTTGTCATTATTTTATTTATTTATTTTATTTGTTTACCGGATAATGTCCGACTGGGCACGAGGTCCATTGTCAGAGGAGGCTTGGGGAGAAAAGGTCCTCGCATACAAATAAATAATACTGAACAAACAATTGACATGTTAATATTTACAATGTACAAAGCAAATCCAGTATAGTAATTAAAAACTAATTATCAAAATTAACCAAATTAGCACAATTTGAGATGAATTAACAGCAAGAATTAATAGTGAGAACACTGTGAAACAGTTTGTCAAGATAGAGCAATGCAGTCTCCATAACAGTTATAAGAAAAAGCAGTATGTGTGTTTACATTGCTAACTGGAAGAGAGTGTTGGACCAAGTTAGCCTTCAGCAAATAATAACTGTAGCTGTGGGAATGAGCTAGTTTAGGGTGGTATAAGGGAGTAGTAGGTGGACTAGCCAGGAGTATGGCAGGAGCAGAGCCAGTGTTTTGCTAGATGTTCCCTGAAGAGGTGTTTGAACTCATGAATGCTAGGATTTGTAGCTACAGGTTGAGGAAGAGTGTTCCAGAGTTTGGCAATTTTATAGGAGTAGAGGGCGGTGCCTTGTGTGTTGTGGGGCTGAGTAATCTTTAACATTAGCTTATTAGAGGATCTTAGTGATCTGTTGGGTTGGATTAGGTTAGAGAGTGCCAGGCAGTCGTGTGGTTGGATAATTATTTTGTGGGCTATGGGCAGTTGGTTTAATGTTAGAAGGTTTGGGAGTTCTAACCATTTGAGTTGTGAGAGTACTGAACAGTGGTTGGTTCTGTAAGGGTGGCCTATAGCGAATTTGGCAATTTTGTTGTAGGAGGATTCTAGATTATTTATGTTTGTAAATAATTAGGAGCTGTAGAGGAGGGTGGAAAGTAGATGTGTGCAGGCAGTGGCTAGTCTGGCACTTTCTGTAACGTAAGGTTTAATTCTATATAAGGTGCCTAGTTTGGAGTGGACTTTTTTGATGGTGAGGGAGATATGGCTTTAGAACCTTAGGTTTTCATCAATTGTGATGAACCTTAGGTTTTCATCAATTGTGATGAACAGAAGTTTGGTTTGGTTAGTGGGTTCTATTTTGGTTCTGTTTGTGGAAAGGATTGAAAGTGGGGTCTGACGTGTTTTGGGTTTATTATAATTGAAAACAATTAACTTGGTTTTGTTAGGGTTTAGTATGAGTTGATGGTTAGTGAGGTAATTTTCTATATCCTGGAAAGATTTCTGCATTTTTGTTTGTAGATCCTGAGGGATGAGGGCTGAGCAGACAGATTAGTGTAGAGTCGTCGGTGTACTGGACTATGGAGGCTAACTGGGTTGAAGAGCTGAGGTTGTTAGTAAAAATTGTAAAGAGAAGGGGGCCAACTATGGATCCTTGTGGTACACCTACAGTGGTGGGCAGAAGGGGAGAAAGAGTGTCTTCCCATTTGGTGGCTTGCTGATGGTTAGAGAAATAACTATGGAACCAAGACAGGGCTGATGTGTTGAGGCCATGGGATGATAGTTTACTTAGTAGGATTTGGTGGGAAATGGTGTCAAAGGCTTTTGATATGTCAAGGAATATGGAAGAGACCATTTAGCCTCCATTTATGAGACCCTGAATGGTGTTTATAAAAGATACTAGGGCAGTGCTGGTACTGTGTTTTGGCCTAAAGCCATGTTGTGTGTGGTGGAGAAGAGGTTGTGATTGAGGAGGTGGGTGAGGAGTTGGAAGTGAATGCATTTTTCTAAGACTTTGGCTAGAGAGGAGAGGATGGCTATGGAACGGTAGTTTGTTAGATCTCTTAAGAGGGGCCGCCTTTGCGTAGGAGAATGATGTGAGATATTTTCTATAGATAGTGTACATATTGTTCAGAGACTGATAGGCTATTGAGGGGACAGCAATTTGAAGGAATTCATTGGGTAGTTGGGTCAGCCGCTAAACAGCAGGGTGTGAGCTTGGAAAGGAGTGATTTTATGTAGTTAGTTTGGACTGCGGTAAAAGAGAAAGGAGTGGGGGAATCAGAAGAGGGAGCAGGTACGGTGAGAGGTTGATTAGTCTGATTACCAAGAAGTGATGTGATTGAGTTAATAAAGTGGGTATTAAATTGTGTAGCTACTGGGTCAGTAACCTTGGAGGTGGCTGGGGGGGGTTGGGATATAGCCTGGGTTGAGAAGATTGTTAATGTTTTGCCAAAATCTTTTGGGATTGTACTGGTAGGTTTGTTGGCATGATAAGAAGTAGTTTTGTTTGTCTGTTTTTATCCGTTTCTTGGCCTGGTTTCGGAGCTGTTGATATGTTGTGTGGTTTGTTTTATTTTTGGTGGTGTGGTATATGGACCATGCCCTGTCTCTGTTTCAGCAGTGTTATGGTATCTTTAGTTAGCCAAGGCATGTGCCTATTTTTTGCTCTTATTTTTCTTGTGGGCGCTAGACTGTTTTAAGAAAGGTATTGTTGAAGTAAAGGACTGCCTGATGAAGTGGGAGGTTTCTAAGAGGTGAACAGTTACTTTGCTGAAGTAGAAGGTTGAAAATGGAGGGGGAGGAATTTTTCTTGTCTCGGACAAACTTATATATTGGGCTGATTTGTGTCTGAACTTGTTTTCTGTACAGGAATGTAGGTGAGTGGTCAATGAGGGAGTCTAGAAGGCAGCCTGCTAAGTAACCTAGTTTGGGTTTGTTAGTCAGTATCCAGTCTAGAGTGGACTGCTTTTTTTGAGTGTTTATTTAATCGGGTTGGACAGGATATGATTTGGGTGAAATTGGAGGGGTTGTTGGAGTTGCAGGAGTGCCAGTCCAGGTTGAAGTCTCCTAGGATAATGATTTCCTGGTTAAAATTAGATGATGCCCAGGAGAGAAGATTTTCAATTATGGGTAGGTTTGTTGCCAGACGGGAGATAGGCAGTTATGATAATAATAGTTTTGTTAGGGTTTATTACTAGGTATGTTGTTAGGATTTCGGACTTGGACAGGTCAGGAGGGGCACAGTTCAGTAGTTCAAGTTTGTGTGTGTCTTTATACATAATGGCGATACCACCGCCCCTTTTGTTTGGTCTGTCTAATCTAATTATGTTATATCCATTTGTAATAATTTCCTTGTCTTTAATGTCAGACTTTAACCAGGTTTCTATTATTGCTGCAATGTCTAGTAAGTAGGAGTTAAGAGTAGCATGGAATTCAGTAATTTTATTTATGATGCTGTGGAGGTTAAAGTTAATAAAAACTAGGTCAGTGTTGTTGGTTTCTGGAAGTGGGGGGAGGGATGGTGGTTAGCAGTATGGTGGCTATAGGTTGGTGTAGGGCTGGGAGGGAAATGGCTGGGCAAGGAGGGGTGTGGGTGTGTGGCCCTGGGTTGGGGTGGATGTCAGCCTGAAGCTTAATTTGTGCTATATTGTATAGAATGAGTTGACTGATCTTACTGGTAAGTTTTACATATCTGAGAGTGAGAGAGTTATTACATTTTAGAAAGACACTGAAGAGAATGAAGTAGATAGTTTTTGTTCTTATATTTGCTTAAGATTTTCATTATTTAAACTGAATATTATAATATAAAGCAGTTTAGAGTGCAGTCCTGAGGTAATTTAAATGTGAGGTGGGGGTGTTAGCATATACAGGAATCAAAGTAAAAGTATTTTTTTAGTTGTAAGCTATACAAGCTTTATACTGCAATAAGACAGGAAAGGCTGGTCAGAAGCAAGTTAAAGCTAATATAATATTGTGATCTTGGGCTATGGGAGTGGATATGATGTAAAAGTGTATCACTATATGTAAAATTACAACAGTTATATACCATGAATTACAGGGGTACATATCTAGATTAATGTCCTTGGTTTATTTTATATTTGATTACTGGGGAAGTGCACTGATCTCAATGGGCCATTTACAAGCACTGCCCGGGTGAATAGGATCACATAAACAAAACATATTTACAGATAAAAGGCTATGCTAATACTCACACATACATGCACACACATTTACAGACGCAAGAATATGATACATTTAGATCAAAAAGCATAACGCATCAAAGATACTTCAGGTACAACTAATAGTGGGTAAGACAGCGATTCAGGTTGTAGCCTGCTATAGGTCCCCAACCATGTCCCAAGACTCTCACTCCACGTTTCTAAGCACCCTAGAAACTGTTAGGGTGCAACCCAACACTCTCATACCGGGTGACTTCAACTACCCCTCCATCAACTGGGATAACTACTCATGCACCAATACACTTGCCAAATGCTTCCTGGAATTCATTAATTCCAATGCACTGGACCAGCTCATCGTTTCCCCCACTAGAGGAAGCAAAACCCTTGACGTGGTTATTACTAACATGGGCAACTGTTGCTCAACATCAGTAGTCAATTCCTCCCTGGTTAGATCCGACCACCAACTAATTACCATGGAAATCCACATCTCACCCACACTACCAGCAAAGGTAACCACCATGAAAAACTTCTCCAAAGTTGACTTTAAACTCATAAAAACAGGTGGCTAACTTCACGGCACCCTTGCAAATGGAAAATAGGTGCATGACCGCCGAATCATACATCAGTGCACTGTACGAACACGTACATATATGAATGGAAAGTACAGTTGTGTACACTTACCATAAATGTACATGTTTGAGTGTATTCACTGTTGCAGTCATTAAATTTGGGGTAATCTGCTGGCAGGTTGCCCTCAGTCGGCCTGATTAAAGTCTTGGGTCCTGCGCCGGTTGCTGTCCCTTCCTTCCATGACGTCAGGTCATCAGGGGTACATCAGTTTTTCTTGTCCCAGATGTCAGGTGCCCTCCTAACGGGAAGCAAATAAAATTAAAAATACAAAAATATACCTCCAACCAAAAGCAAATACACCAAAAAAAGGCTTTTAAGCATAGTAAAAGAAAGTAGAGGTATAGCCAGAGAAAAGTAGGGGGGGCTGGAGGGAGGGTAACCAGGACTGCAACAGTGAATACACTCGAACATCTACATTTATGGTAAGTGTACACAACTGTACTATGTTCTTCATGTTTCACTGTTGCAGTCATTACATTTGGGTAGATTCCCAAAGCTATGGTTGGGAGGAGGAGTTTATACAGTATTAGGGCCAGCTATAAGGCCCTGCAAGACAGCAGTGGCAAAGCCAGCTCTGGATTTAGAGAAAACTGGTAAATGATAATGCTTGGTAAAAGTATGTACAGAACTCCAGGTAGCAGCTTCTAGGATGTCCCTGGTAGGGACGCCTCTGAGAAAGGCTGCAGAGGTAGATGCAGCCCTGGTGGAATGAGATCTGATCCCCTGGGGGACAGGTTTTCCATGTGCTTATAGCAGAAATGAATGCAATGGCTTATCTATTTAGAAATGGTTTGTTTTGAAATAGCCTTCCCCCTCTGCCCCTGCAGCAAATGTTACCAGCAATTGTTCAGATTTTCTTTGAGATTTAGTCCTGTCCAATTAGAATCTAAGTTGTCTGTGCACATCCAAGGAATGCAGAATCCGTTCCCCTTTGTTCTGTGGATTGGGAAAGAAGGTTGGCAAATGAATGGACTGATTTAAGAGCCACACTGGAAACCACCTTGGGCATGAAGGATGGATTGGTCCTCAGAGATACCCTGTCTGCATGAATGATGATGAAAGGCTCCACTGCCATAAGGGCCTGTAATTCAGATATCCTTCTAGCTGAAGTGACTGCTAAAAGGAAGGCTGTTTCCCAAGAAAGAAATTTTAAGTCTGCAGTAGCAGCTGGCTTGAAAGGAGGTAGAGTGAGCTTCTCCAAAACAAAGTTAAGGTCACAGGCAGGGGTAAGGAGCTCTCCAGGGTGGTCTCAAGTTCTTTGCCCCTCCGAGATACTTCTTGAGCAGTGGATGAGAGAAAAGGGATGGTTCTGCGTTATAGTGAGCTGAAATAGCTGAAGCGGGGATTTTAATAGAGGAAAAAGACAGGCCCTTGTGAAGCATCTCAGTTAAGTACTGCAAAATCTGAGGTAAATTGGGCGCTGCTGTGCTCATCCCTAAAGATTGGTTCCAGGCACAGAATATTTTCCATTTGTCAGCATAAGATTTTCTAGTACTAGGTCTTCTTGCCTCCAAGATGACATGCATCACAGGTTTGCTGAGGGATAAGGGTGAATTTAAGTGATTAGCCAGGCTGCAATGTTCAATGTTGGAAGCTGAGGGTGCAGAATTTGGTTCTCTTGCTGAACAGCAAGGAAGGGGTCTGAGGCAGGTGCCATGGAGATATTTGTGACACACTGCTCATGAGTGGGTACCAGTGTTGGCGTGGCCAGTCTGGTACAATTAAAATCATTCTTGGTTTG